>NC_053500.1:10700614-10963114 GCF_905171775.1 Rana temporaria | reverse complement strand
ACAGGTTGAACTGGATGGACCATCACAAGTTGAACTGGATGGACCATCACAAGTTGAACTGGATGGACCATCACAGGTTGAACTGGATGGACCATGACAAGTTGAACTGGATGGACCATCACAAGTTGAACTGGATGGACCATCACAAGTTGAACTGGGTGGACCATCACAAGTTGAACTGGATGGACCATCACAAGTTGAACTGGGTGGACCATCACAGGTTGAACTGGATGGACCATCACAGGTTGAACTGGATGGATCATCACAGGTTGAACTGGATGGACCATCACAGGTTGAACTGGACGGACCACCACAGGTTGAACTGGATGGACCATCAAAGGTTGAACTGGATGGACTATTGTCTTTTTTCAGCCTTACCTACTATGTACTCCAACATCCAGCTTATGTACAATTATTTTCTCTCTTATGTTTCCTGCAAGGACCGCAAGCCAGGGCACCAAGGCCTTGTACATGAAACCTTCAGATTATATAACAGCAATACATACAGCAGGCTTTAAGCAACGTTATTGAAGCCTTCATGGCTTGTTTACTCAGAGGACATTTGACCGGCTTTGAAATGTCACTCTTCACTGCTTATTTTGACCCTTGAATTGTGTCCCATCATTGGTGTCAATGGGAGGAACTGTACAACCAGTGTTGATGCCATTGGAATGAAAAGACCCCATTGTAGGTGTCATTGGGAGGAATTGTGCCCTTCACTGGTAAAAGCAATCCACGGGTTGCATCGGGTCCCCGGGCCACTTTTTGGAGACCACTACTATAGGGTAGAACCTCTCTGTTTGCTGGGGCTGCTGTCATTACATCCAAGATGGCGGCACCCAGCAGCAATCTTGGGGCTTCTGGATATCTACGCAAGGGGGGCTTTACAGTTAAAGCAAGGAGGTAAGTTCTGCCTATCTGCTTCCTCCCTTCCATCCAATGCCACATTTGGCACCTTTTGGGGGGGGGGGTTTGACCTGTTTTTGACAGGTACCCTTCCCCACTTCTGGGAGACCTGGCTGCGGCGAGGTCCCCGGGAAGTTCGGCCCCCCTCCTCCTTCCCCCACTGCTGGGCCATTCACAAATCCCAGCGCGTTTCCTGCATGCGCAGTAGGGAACCGGCAGTGAAGCCTGAAAGGCTTCACTACGGGTCTCCCTTACAGGCAATGGCGGTGGCAGCACCCGAGAGCCAATGGAAACATCAGATGGGGGTGTGGACATCACTGAATTCCAGGGCAGGTAAGTGTCCTAATATTAAAAGTCAGCAGCTACAGTATTTGTAGCTGCTGGCTTTTATTTTTTTGTGGGAGCTGGAGCTCCTTTTTTAAATAACATGAATAAAATACATTAAAAGAATAAGGAATTTTATAGAAAATTTGTTGATGGAATGAATGGTCTGGTGACAGGATCTGTATTTAACCTTCCCACAAAGGAACCAAGGACTATGCCAAGGGGTAGACAGAAGGGAGGTCAGGACCTGCAACCGATGCCACCGAAGTAGTTCACTGCCCATAGAGGGCTGAGGGCGCATTTTGGTCTTTTCGCCTTGGGTGGTAAAGGATCTTTTCCCGGCACTGCTGGAACTGCTTCAAAAAAAGCTGCTGGAAGCTTTACAAATGTTCTCCTGAAGCTTGCTATGCACACTGCTCCTATACAAGCTGAAGCCTGTTTTAACAAGACCTCAACTGTGGTCACCTAGGGCAGTGGTTCTCAACCTCGGCCCTCAAGTACCCCCAACAGGCCAAGTTTGGGGAATTTCTCTTAGATAAAATAGCTGTCCCAAATACCAAGCCATTGACTCTGATTTAAAGCACCCGTGCAAGATAAAGGAAGAAAAAGGAAAGCCTGCAAACATGGCCTGTTGGGGGTACTTGAGGACTGAGGTTGAGAACCACTGACCTAGGGAATCTCTGGACATACAGGATGGCAAAGTTTGATCTGAAATGTGTTTGTCACTTTTATTTCTCGATCATCCACTTTACATCAGCTGCCTGTAAGCGGTCACTATTAATGTTCTGCTTAATTTTGCCTGTTTGGGAGTTTTGTTTATCAGTATTACTGTCCCGGGTGTGGAACATTATTACAGCACGGCCTGACCGATGTCTTCAGCTTATAAACACTTTGGCCCGGATTCACAGACATCGGCGCATTATTAGGCGGGCGTAGCGCATCTCATATGCGCTACGCCGACGTAAAGCAGAGAGCCAAGCACTGAATTCACAATGCAAATGCTCCCAACGTTGCGCCAGCGTAACGTAAATCCGTCGGCGTAAGCCCGCCTAATTCAAAGTAGGTGGAAGGTGGGCGTGATCCATTTAAATGAAGCGTGACCCCATGCAAATGATGGTCCGAACGAACGGCGCATGCGCCGTCCCGTGGACGCATTCCAGTGCGCATGCTCACAATCACGTCGGAAATACTCCTTAAGATACGTCGAATCACTGCCTACGACGTGAACGTAACCTACGCCCATCCCTATTCACGTACTACTACGTAAACAACGTAAAATACGACGGCTGTTCCCTGGTCCATACCTTAACATGACTTACACCTGCTTTATGAGGCTTAACTTTATGCCGGACGTACGACTTACGTAAACCGTGTATATGAATGCGCCGGGCGTAAGTACGTTCGTGAATCGGCGTATCTCCCTTATTTGCATATTAGATTCGTAAATCAATGGAAGCGCTCCTTGCAGCCAGCGTAAATATGCTCCCACGATACAACGGCGTAGAAAACTTACGTCGGTCGTAGGAAGCCTATTTTTAAGCGTATCTAGTTCTGTGGGCATGGGCGCACAGATACGCCGCGTAAGTGTAAATGTGCGCCGTCGTATCTCGAGATACGTCGCGCAAGTGCTACGTGAATCCGGGCCTTTCTGACCATTGTTTTTGACTTCCTAAAACCCGATGTAACAAATTCTTTATTAGGACAAGGATGCTGGAAATGAAATTGTCCTCCAGGTGGCGCAATTACATCCCTTCCGTCGGTTTCTTCTTCCCATTTCCTTTTTCTTTGCACGTACGTCAAGATATTATATTTTGGAAAATGAAGCAGCAAGGATACATTTAAGTGCAGAGAAATGGCGAGACATGATTTGCTGATCTTTACAAACACACCCATTGGTGTGTGCAGCCTATTGCATTAGGGGTAGAGGAATAAGAGCTCATACTTACCTTATTCCTCGCTCCAGCAAGTTTCCTCCATGTTGTGCAACAAAGCCTCTTCTCCAAGATGATCCAGTCGGCAATTGCACTCGGACATCGTCACGTACAAGGCAGGATTAATAGCTGTACATTGTACATGAGGGCAGCGAGGGCCCGCCCACAACCTGGACTGTAAGAACCTGCCGAAGTGCAGAGTTAGGCTCCTTTCACACTATGAACCACATGAGAATCGCAAAGGAACTGCAACGCATACACATGCGATTCAGTGTGGTGTGATCATTTTGAATGGGCTCAAATTGCACCAAAAAAGGGCATGCACCTTGTTTTGACCTGCACTGCAACCAGATCGCTTGGTCGTTTTATCCTACGCAGTCCAGTGCGATCAAGTGCAAGCAAACACTGCTTTTGGGGTGTCGTTAACTTTGTATTGACACCCGCTGCAGAACGCAAGGGCAGTGCAATTTGCATGCGGTGCGGGAAAAGCACACAGATCACAGCATTTCCCGCACCACATAAGGCTAGGTTCACAGTTGCCCACATGTGAGTCGGTGGTTGTGAGTGTGGAAATGACACCTGTTCCCACCCCTGCAGCCAAATCGCACTGCTCTGCAGAGACGCACATGGCTGTTTGAATCCAAAAGAAAATCTATGGAAATAACTAAATATCAGAGTTCATAGAAGAGGCCCACGGAAACTTCAAGATTTGTTTGTGTGGAAGAACGGGCCAAAATCACACCCGAGCAACACATGCAACTCGTTTCTCCATACAGGAGGCGTCTTCAAACTGACATTACCAACAAAGGATTTTGTATAAAGTATTAAATACATTTCAGTTATGGTGTTCAATACTTTTTCCCTGTCATTCCATTTTATTACACAGAACTTCATTTCCGAATGTATTTGTTTTGGTGTCTTTACCTAGAAAAATGGTGACGTGTTCAATACCTAATTTTACCTCCTGTGTATATATATATATATACTGGCCCAGATTCACAAAGCACTTACGCCGATGTATATCAAGTTACACCGACGTAAGTGCAAATGTGCGCCGTCGTATCTGTGCGCAAGACCCACAAACAGAGATGTGCCTAAAAATAGGCTTCACCCTGCCGACGTAACTTGCTTATGCCGGCGTAGGGTCTGCACACATTTAGGCTGGGCGCATAGTGCCGCTCCCATTAATTAGCTATTTAAACATGCAAATGAGGGAAATACGGCGATTCACGAACCTGCGTGCGCCCGACGCAGGCTACGAGAGGTGCGCGTAAGTTGTACGTCCGGCGTAAAGTTATGCCCCATAAAGGAGGCGCAACCCAGCAACAGACATGCAAAGGTCTGCACCAAGGAACACAAGCCGGCGCATTTTACGTTGGACGTGTGTCTGGCTGAGCGTAGGTTACGTTCACGGCGTACGCAGTGATCCGGCGTAGTTTAGGCAGTTGTTCCGACGTGGTTGTGAGCAGGCGCAGGGGGATGCGTCCACATTACGGCGCATGCACAGTTCGTTATAAGTACTTGTCTGGCGCTCGGCCCATCATTTGCATGGGTCACGCCCACTTCCACCTACGCTGGCCTGCGCCTTTGATACCCACGCCACGCTGGCGCAGTGTTGGGAGCACTGGCTTTCTGAATTCCATGCTTGCCTCTCTGCGCTGCGTCGGCGTAGCGTACATGGCGGCGTAATGTGCGCTGTGCTCTCTGTGAATCTGTGCCACTGTATTTATTGGTGTATAACACTCACTTTTAGGGTAAACTGTGCCTGCGTGTTATACGCAGGGTGCCGTGGAAAGTTTTTTTCCTGAAACTTCCCTCTTAAAGGTAGGGTGCGTGTTATACGCCTGTGCGTGTATACGGTATATATGTGTGTGTGTGTGTGTGTGTGTGTGTATATATAAATAAAAACTGTTATATGGCTTTACTCTCCAGTATCTATCAAAACAGGAAATGGTTTTGGGTGGAGCTGATGAAAGCAATTCCATTTTTTAACTTTGACTTACCGAAGGACACAATGGTCTCCCTGGCGGTGTTCCTGACCTCCTCCACTTCCGACTGACACAAACAGGCAATCTGGTCAATGCTGGCTGTCCCCTGCAAGGCAAATAGTCGTCAGTAGACCATACCAGACATCCGGTGTTATAAGACAAACTGCACATCTGAAGGTCCCAAACAACCAATGAGATTCTTCAATTATCGTTTCCAAACCATGCGGAATTAAGAGAGAAAACCTGACTGGCTGACAGGAACATGCACAGCATTTCCTTTAGATATTAGGTGACCTTGGCCGACAAATTTCAGATGAGGTTGAAAATTTGTGACAAGAGCAATCACTTACTTCCGTGATAGTTATATGTATAGATCAGTCTGAAGCCCTTCAATACAAGGAGAAGTGACCACATGCGCTGCCAGACTCCAGAATAAAGGCATAAATAAGCTGTGAGAGCGTCTAACGCCTCGTACACACGATCGGTTTCCCCGTAGGATCTCGACAAGATCCAATTCACCTACCAGCATGTCTTTGGAGTATGGGAGGAAACCGGAGGACCCGGAGGAAACGCAGGCACAGGGAGAACATGCAAACTCCAGGCAGATGGTGTCGTGGTCGGGATTCGAACCAGCAACCCTTTTGCTGCTAGGCGAAAGTGCTACTCACTACACCACTGTGCTGCCCTCTATGCTTCCAAGCATGCGTCAAATTGTTTCCGAGCATGCATGTTTTTTCCCTGTTGGAAAATCATACAGACGAACGGTTTTCCCGCTAGGATTTTTTCCTGACGGGGAAAAAAGAGATCCTGCTCTCTTTTTTCCCCGGCAGTTTTCCCATCGGAAAAACTGCAATGGAGCATACACTCGGTCGGAATTCCCGGCCAAAAAGCTCTCATCGCAGTTTTTCCGAAGGGAAAACTGGTCGTGTGTACAAGGCATCAGAGTATCTGTATATGTTACTTCTGGGTGTAACTATTTCCTTTTCCCCTGCTGCACTCAGTGGTTTCTCCCATTGGTCTTCTATGCCACTACAGGACACAGTAGTCACATACGTGCCAGTGGGTCAAACCACTGAGTGGAGCAGGGGACAGGGAATCTGACACTCCCAGAAGTGTTGGATTCTGAAGAATCTTCAGTTAGCGGTTCGCCTTTAGTACAGCCAATATCAATGGCAGATGTATAAAGCTAGGTATTTACGTATTTTCTGTAGTTTGCGTCATTATTTTAGCCACAGAGTCACTTAAAGGTAATGGCCAGTGACATCCCAACTTCCCTGGCCCCAGCTCCCCTGGATTTATTCTGTGATGTCTTGCAAAGTATGTATGACTCCTAGAGGTTATCAATGACTCCACCCTATATGCGCAGCTCACCCAAGTGTTGCGCCATGCGGTGGTAGGGATGGGCACTTACATTGAGATGTTTGAGGGCCAGACAGGCAGATCTCTGCAGTTTGGGGTCTCTGTCAGATAAAAGTTCAGTGTAGTAAAGCAAAGCCTGGAGAAGGAAAATAAAATGTTATTTATATATATATATATATATATATATATATATATATATACACACACAGTATAACATTGTTAAGGTTGTGCTATAATAACGATTGAGGTGTAGTCCACTGTGTGATCTGTCAGCAGATTAAAAGACAGGGGAGAAAGATTGCCAGTGGCGTCACTAGGGTTAGGGTTTCAAACGCCCCCCCGAACTTGCAACCGGGCCCTGGCATTCTGCCACCGTAGGTGGGCAGAACATATGAAAGGCTTTCGCTGTGTGATTATACATAGTTACATAGTAGGTGAGGTTGAAAAAGACACAAGTCCATCCTATGTGTGTGATTAGATGTCAGTACAGGTTTCTTTTTCCGGGGGAACTCAGTTCCACCACCTCTGGCTCAGACCCTTTGGTGCCTGCTCACCACAATCACTTGTAAACACAGAAGTCTGGTTTCTGTGTTTACAAGCAACAGCTCTGCACTCTGTGTGTAACCCCCCCTGAATTCTGCACTCTGTATGTAATGTAATACTGGTATTTAATGCCCCTTTAAGACCCTCCTACTGTTTGTGAAATCTGAACGGGGTCGTGGTTGAGTTCCTGCACCTATTTTCTGAGAAAAAAAGCTCTGTACAGTCAGTATTACATTGTATAACCCTGTATGTTGTGGTCGTTCAGGTGCTTAGCTAATAGTTTTTTAAAAACTATTGATACTCCCCACTGAGACCACCGCCTGTGGAAGGGAATTCCACATCCTTGCCGCTCTTACAGTAAAGAACCTTCAATGTAGTTTAAGGTTAAACCTCTTTTCTTCTCCTTTTTGTGAGTGGCCACGTGTCTTGTTAAACTCCCTTCTGCAAAAAAGTTTTATCCCCATTGTGGGGTCACCAGTACGGTACTTGTATATTGAAGTCATATCCCCTCTCAAGCGTCCCTTCTCCAGAGAGAATAAGTTCAGAGCTCGCACACTTTCCTCATAACTAATATCCTCCAGACCCTTTATTAGCTTAGTTTTCCTTCTTTGTACTCGCTCCATTTCCAGTACATCTTTCCTGAGGACTGGTGATTATAATAAAGGGTCCCACCATGGAAGTAAAAGGCCCCATGATCAATGGGAAGGGTCCCGGCTGGGGGTCAGGTGGGCCCTTCATGGTTTCTTGCACTGGGGCCCTGAAGGTTCTAGTAACACCTCTGCTTAATAACATATCAGTTCCTTGTAGCATGACAGCAGAGCAGTCCCTCCCTCCCTGTTCTTACCTTTTGCTTGAAATGTTTGTTGGAAGAGGCCCGGCAGAAGAAGCTGGCGGTGGTTTTGCACAGCTTGATGTTTTCATCTATCTGGAAGGGGGCGATCAGCTTGAGGAACTGCGGCAGAGGCTGGAGACGAGAGATCTGCTTCGTCTTCAGTTTTTTTATCTTCTTGAGCCTCCCGGGGAGTTGTAGATCCCCTATCAGCATGACTGGAGGGGGAGAAGCATATAAATAAAGGCTTGTAATTAAAAAAGCACTGACACCAAATCATCAAATGCTGCTCTCCTCTGAGATTGCAGGTTTTGAGTCACAGGAACACAAAGTTTGAAAATTGTTTAGGACAATCAATCCCAGCCAGACTACAGCAACCTTCCACACGCCATGGTTTCTTGTTTATTATATTAGTTTATCTATAAATCTATATTATCACTCTAGTGCTACCTGCAGCCCTTTGTCACTTACTGTGCCGCCTTCGCGACTCCGTACACAGTGGTCTGTTTTGGTGCATACCATACTCAAGCTAGTGAATGTTCTTTAGATTGGCTTTTAACACTTTGGTGCAGTTTATTTCTTTCAAACAAATTTACTTTTATTCTGTGCTGTCCATCCTTTTTTATGTTTATGTTTTGTTTTCTTCCTCTCTCCAGCAACCCCTTTATCAGGTTTGCAGTCTCTGACCATCTCATGTGCCATCTCTGTAGTCTCTGACTGCAGTCTGTGATCATCTCCTATACCACCTCTGCAGTCTGTGATCATCTCCTATACCAGCTCTGCAGTCTCCGACTATCTTATGTACCACCTCTGCAGTCTGTGATCATCTCCTATACCACCTCTGCAGTCTCCGACTATCTTATGTACCACCTCTGCAGTCTCCGACATTCTCATGTTCTACCTCTGCAGTCTCCGATCATCTCCTATACCACCTCTGCAGTCTCTGATCATCTCCTATACCACCTCTGCAGTCTCCGATCATCTCCTATACCACCTCTGCAGTCTCTGACCATCTCATGTTCCACCTCTGCAGTCTCTGACCATCTCCTACACCACCTCTGCAGTCCCTGATCATCTCCTGTACCACCTCTGCAGTCTCAGACCATCTCTTGTTGCAAGGGTGCAGGCTCTGACTACCTGCAGCCCTTTGTCACTTACTTTGCGGCCTTTGCGACTCCGTACACAGTGGTCTGTTTTGGTGCTTACTCAAGCTAGTGAAGGAAAAGTGTTCTTTAGATTGGCTTTTAACTGTTTGGTTTATCTCTTTCAAACAGTCTCTGTCCTTCTCCTGTACCACCTTTGCAGTCTCTGACCATCTCCTGTACCACCTTTGCAGTCTCTGACCATCTCCTCTACCACCTTTGCAGTCACTGACCATCTCCTGTACCACCTTTGCAGTCTGTCCATCTCCTGTACCACCTGTGCAGTCTCTGAACATCTCCTGTACCACCTCTGCAGTTTCTGACAATCTCCTGTACCACCTCTCCAGTCTCTGACCATCTCCTGTACCACCTTTGCAGTCTCTGACCATCTCCTGTACCACCTTTACAGACTCTGACCATCTCCTGTACCACATTTGCAGTCTCTGAACATCTCCTGTACCACATTTGCAGTCTCTGAACATCTCCTGTACCACCTTTGCAGACTCTGACCATCTCATGTTCCACCTTTGCAGTCTCTGAACATCTCCTGTACCGCCTCTGCAGTTTCTGACAATCTCCTGTACCACCTCTGCAGTCTCTGTCCTTCTCCTGTACCACCTTTGCAGTCTGACCATCTCCTGTACCACCTTTGCAGTCTGACCATCTCCTGTACCACCTTTGCAGTCTGACCATCTCCTGTACCACCTTTGCAGTCTGACCTGGTCTCTTACAGCTTACTGTAGCAATATATTCACTGCACATTATGTGAAATCCACTTGGCAATGGCATGGTCCACATACATATCAAGTAAGTTGACCACCACTGGTATATCAGATACTTGGCCAAAAATGACTTAGAGTAAGTTCATCATTTCACAAAAAATATGAACTATCGCCAACTATCCTGGACCCCACTGCACCTAGTGGCTCTGCTGCCAGTGCTGCAATCTGTGAAAACTACAAAACACAGTCCTAGAGTGAATCTCCATCCTTATACTTATAATGGCAAGCGTTCATTGGTCAACACACCTACGTGACCAATATGAAGTGCATCTGTTTATCCTGTAAAGTGCCCCAGAAAATAGAATGGCTTCTAATTGGTTAGCGCGGTCACGTGGTGACGCTGACTAATGAGCGCTGGCCACTGGAGGGATGGCTCGGAAATTTTTAAGCAGTTCACCTTCTCATTTTTCGTGAAAGGGTCAACTTACCCTGTCAACGACTTAATTCTAGTTCTAAACCACCTTGAACAACCCCACTCCCGTGACAGGGCCTCTTTATAGCCAACATCTGTGTGCAATTAGCAGCACAAATACTCACCCCACCCCCCACTATCTTTTTAATGTGTAAGGGCCCTTCTAGAAATTGTACTCGATCCCCTCCTGGTTTTATGAGCTGGAAGCATGCCGCCCCAGCCGTCTTCTACAATTTACAATAAGATGATTGTTTACCTTCCCTGGTGAGTGCGGCAAAGTGTTTCTCCAGATCCACGACATGGTATCGCCGAAGGTACCCATAGAAGAGAAAGATGGAGACAACGTTCTCTGAAACCTCATCTGTTGTCAGGATCCCTCCAAAACTGAACATCTGCTCCAGTGTCCTCCGAAAAACTGCAGCGAAAACAGACGTGTCACTTATAGTCTCTTCTCATAATAGACAGAGGCAGGGCGAGAGGCTACGCTACAGGTAAAGAGGACCTGTCATGTGCATGGAGTTTGCCTGTGCAGGGCCGTCTTAATATCATCATGGGCCCCTGGGCAAAGTAATGCTCTGGGGCCCCTACAATGGAGACAGTGCAGGTAAACAGACATCAAGTAGGTAAGAGGCAGACAAGCAGAGCTTCCCCTTTGGGTGGAGATCCGCATTAACTACATGAACAATCATTCTGTACAGCAAATACTACATACATAACGTGACAAAGCTGCTAGGATGATGCCCCCCAGCACTCTGACCCCTCTACACCCTAGATATCTATGCTTTGGGGAGAGTGCAGGGGCCCCACATGCAGCTGGGGCCCCTGGGCAGTGCCCAGGTGTGCCCTCTCATTAAGACAGCCCTGTGCCTGTGTCTAGAAGTGCAGTGCCTTAAAAAAGTATTCATACCCCTTGAAATGTTCCACATTTTGTCATGTTACAACCCAAAAACATACATTGTATTTTATTGGGATTTTATGTGATAGACCAACACAAAGTGGCACATAATTGTGAAGTGGAAGGAAAATGATAAATTGTTTCAAATTTTTTACAGATAAATATGTGAAAAGTGTGGCGTGCATTTGAATAGCGCCCCCGGGAGTCAATACATTGTAGAACCGCCTTTCTCTGCAATTCTATTTGGGGATGTCTCTACCAGCTTTGCCCATCTAGAGAGGGACGTTTCTGTCCATCCTCCTTTGTAAAATATCTCAAGCTCTGTCAGATTGGATGGAGAGCGTCTGTGATCAGCAATTTTCAAGTCTTGCCACAGATTCTCAATTGGATTTATGTCTGGACTTTGACTGGGCCATTCTAACACATGAATATGCTTTGATCTAAACCACTACATTGTAGCTCTGGCTGTATGTTTAGGGTCGTTGTCATGCTGGAAGGTGAACCTCCCCCCCCAGTATCAAGTCTTTTGCAGACTCTAACAGGTTTTCTTCTAAGATTGCCCTGTATTTGGCTCCACCCATCTTCCCATCAACTCTGACCAGCTTCCCTGTCCCTGCTGAAGAGAAGCATCCCCACAACATAATGCTGCCACCACCATGTTTCACAGTGGGGATGGTGTGTTCAGGGTGATGTGCAGTGTTAGTGTTTCCACCACACATAGAGTTTTGCTTTTAGGCCAGTAAAATGTTGGTCTCATCTGAGCAGAGCACCCTTTTCCACATGTTTGCTGTGTCCCCCACATGGCTTCTTGCAAACTGCAAACATGTCTTCTTATGGCTTTCTTTCAACAATGTCTTTCTTCTTGCCATTCTTCCATGAAGACCAGATTTGTGGAGAGCACGACTAATAGTTGTCCTGTGGACAGATTCTCCCACTGTGGATCTCTGCAGCTCCTCCAGAGTTACCATGGGCCTTTTGGCTGCTTCTCTGATAAATGTTCTCCTTGCCCGGCCCGGTCAGTTTAGGTGGACGGCCATGACTTGGTAGGTTTCAGTTGTGCCATACTCTTTCCAATTTCGGATGATGGATTGAACAGAGCTCTGTGAGATTAAATTACACACAGGGGAACTCCATTTACCAAATAGGTGACTTCTGAAGGCAATTGGTTCCACTAGATTTTAGTTAGGGATATACAAATAAAGGGGGTTGAATACAAAATGTACCCCACACTTTTCACATATTTATTTGTAAAAAATGTTGAAAAGCATTTATCATTTCCTTCCACTTCACTAGTATGTGCCACTTTGTGTTGGTCTATCACATAACATCATAATAAAATACATTTTACGTTTTTGGTTGTAACATGACGAAATGTGGAAAATTTCAAGGGGTATGAATACTTTTTCAAAGCACTGTAATGCCGCGTACACACATTTTTTAAAAATTTTTCTCGTCACTTTTCACGTCGTCGTTTTTCTCGTCGTGAAAAACGGTCGTGTGTAGGCTTTAACGACAGGGAAAAAAACGTGCATGCTCAGAAGCAAGTTATAAGAAGGGAAATTTGCATAATCAGCCCAAAGGGTGGCGCCATTCGAATGGAACTTCCCCTTTATAGTGCCGTCGTACGTCACCGCACTTTGCTCGAAGATTTTGAATTTCATTTATTAAAGTTATGGACAAGTCCTTCAGGACTTTTAGAGAACACTGGTTTGTCAGGTGATCCATGTCACCAGCTATAAATGGATGGTTTGGGTTGATTGCAAAGGGTTAATCTGATACAGATCAGTGGTCTGCGCTGAATCTGGTACATGGAAGATTTGTTTACAGCCTGGAAAATATCAGCACACACGGCTCGGTGCGGAGCGTGCCGGGATCAGAGACTGCGGAGCTGCGTAATGGTTTTACCATGAGCGGGGCACCGAGAAATCTGATCGCACAAACACAGGAGGAAGAGATGTAAGTGGATAATGATTCCGACAGATCGCTGCCTCCTTCCCCAGCGTGGGCACGGCTCCCATTTCAGTCAAGCTAGTTCTATAACAGCCCATTTCTGCATCCGAGTCGTCTGCCTAACACAGGAAGAGCGGGACGTGTAACGTGATCTGCCGGGAGAGGAACGGACGCTACAAGCCACATTTCCGCCTCCCCAGCGCCTGCAGACTCCATTATTCCAAGCCTCCGATATACGGAAACATTTCACTTCCTATTACACGGCCTCCGCATGCTCCCGCCATACTCAGGTCTGGCTGCTCAAATTCCATTTGCTCTGTTGTTGCCATCGATGGAATCTGACAGAGTGTGTTGGGGATTTTTATGAGGTTTTATGGACCTCCAACCTCCAGATAGGCTGCTTTTCTCTGTTCAGTCATTCTTTTTAATGAAATGTCTGCATGATTCAGAGGGCACCTGGAGTCTGCCAGTCCAGTCCCTGTCACAATGGGGTTGGTTTACTAAAAATGGAGGGCCAGAATTGGATAGGCGCAGCGTATCAGAGATACGCTACGCCGCCGTATCTTACCTGGCTTTAAGTCGAATCCAGGAAGATTTTGCGCCGTAAGTTACGGCGGCGTAGTGTATTTCTGGCGGCGGAATTCAAATCGCAGATTAGGGGGCGTGATTCATTTAAATGAACTGTGCATGCTCCGTTTTGAAATTTCGCGTCGTGCTTTGCGCGAAATGACGTCACAACTACGTCATTTTTTTAACTTAGACTTGACTTACGTCCATCCCTATTCAAGGACGACTTACGCAAAATTTCGACGCGGGAACGACGGCCATACTTTAACATGGCAAGTCTATCTATACGTCGCAAAATAGCAGCTTTAACTATACGCCGGAAATAGCCGACTAGAGACGACGTAAGAGAATGCGACGGCCGCGCGTACGTTCGTGGATCGTCGGAAATAGATAATTTGCATACCCGACGCGGAAAACGACGCAAACTCCACCCAGCGGACGCCAAAGTATTGCATCTGCGATCCAAAGGCGTACAAAGCCGTACGCCTGTCGGATCAAACCCAGATGCCGTCGTATCTTGGTTTGAGGATTCAAACTAAAGATACAACGCGGGTAATTTGAAAGTACGCCGGTGTATCAGTAGATACGCCGGCGCACTCTCTCTCTGGATCTGGCCCGCAGAGTGCAAAACTGGTTCAGCTCTGCATAGAAACCAATCGGCTTCTAACTTCAGCTTGTTCAATTAAGCTTTAGCAATAAAACCTGGACGCTGATTGGTTTTTATGAAAAGCTGCACCAGATTTTGGACTCTCCAGTTTAAGTAAATCAACCCCAATGAGACTGACTGCCTACCAGCTTCCAAGTGTGCTTAACAGCATCAAAAAGAGTCCTGTTTCCTCCTAATTATGTGGCTCAGGTATTTCCAACCCTCACAACAAACAAGCTTTGCATATCCAAAGTCAAAGCAAATGATTGGCTTTACCCCCCTTTCTGCAGCATTTTTTTTTTACCTCCCCTTCACACTCCTTTTTTTTTTTGCAGCTTGAAAATGCCTATGGCACTTACAGCTCCTAAAAGCCTGTGTGTGCATGGACAATAACATGGAGAGGCGTTTTTAAGCTGCAAAAAAAAAACACACCATGTCTGACGCTGGTAAAAGCGTCTGTAAAAATGCCCTGTGTGCATAAGGCCGAAGAGGCAGAGAAATGCTGCTAATTGCACATTAACGCCAATGCAGAAAGCCACTAAAGTGCGTTTTTTTCCCCCGGCGTCGGTACTGTCTTTACACTTCGTTTTTTCTAACGCCCCGTGCGCATGAGGACTCAGTGACGTCGGCCAGCACCTCACCTGCCTCCAGCTGTCCCGGGTGCTTCCCTTTGATTTTGTTCACAAACATTTTCTTGAGTCGGTTGAGGAAGGTCTCCGCCGAGCAGAACCAGAGGCACTCCGGCTGCGTACAGCTCTCCCACAGCTTCAGGAAATGTCGGATCTTCTTGGTCTTGGGGAAGACTGCAGAGAGACAGCAAAGAAACCAAAAACTCACTCAGGGAATATAATCTTTAAAGAGGTCAATTCACTAACGTTTTACCACATGCGATCATTAAAAATATTATGCGGTATTTACCAAAATAAATAAAATATGCCAGTAAATACTGCATAAAAAGCTCTTAAAGTGATTGTAAAGTCTCGCTTTTTTTCTATAAAAATAACAAACATGTTATACTTACCTGCCCTGTGCTGTGGTCCTGTGGTCCTCCTCTTCTCAGGTCCCTCTTCGGCTCTCCTGGCCCCTCCCTCCTGTTGAGTGCCCCCACAGAAAGCAACTTGCTATGAGGGCACCCGAGCCGAGTCACATTCAGACATGGAGCCATGGCCCGACCCCATCCCCTTTCTGTTCTCATTGGCTGACTGACTTTGATTGAGCCAATGGCGCCACGCTGCTGTCTCAGCCAATGAGGAGGGGAGTCC
Organism: Rana temporaria; assembly: GCF_905171775.1. Taxonomy (NCBI): domain Eukaryota; kingdom Metazoa; phylum Chordata; class Amphibia; order Anura; family Ranidae; genus Rana; species Rana temporaria. The sequence goes on along the minus strand of NC_053500.1, from coordinate 10,947,578 downwards.
TGGGCAGCCGAGACATTCCTACAACATCGCTGGATCTAGGAGGGGGCTCAGGTAAGTAGTAGGGGGGCTGCTGCACTCAGAAGGCTTTTTATCTTATAGGAAGTAAACCCTCACAATTTTTTTTTTTTTAAAAGCCCCTGCAAGAGAAAGGCATAATGAGATAGTATGCACAGCATACTAGCTCATTATGTGCCACTTACCTGAGAATGAATCCCACAAAGTCCTTCTCGGTCCCATCCACCACCGCTATGTCCCCTCTGAGCTTTCTTCCAGGTTATCGCCGCTCCAGCGCTGTGTTTGGCCGCAGCGGTGATGACTTCACCAGCACTATTCCCGGCATCTACAGCTCACAAGCCCTGCACGGTCAGTGCGCCTGTGCCAGTGTCTACAGCGCGCATGCGCCGTAGACAATGGTGCATTCCTTTTTGCATATATCTCCTAAACCGTGTACCTAAACCCAAGGGTTTTGCTGGTATCACATGCGGTATTTGTCAAAAAACAGCCTGGGTGTCAGGGGACCCCCAGAATGTTTGATAAATAGCTGGTTGCTGAGCAGTGGGCTGGGAAGCTAGCGGCCACGTCCTTAACAGCTGATGACTCATCAGCTGTCAGCGGGCTTCCTGCCCCACAGCTGACTGAAAAAAAAAGCAGACAATCAAAAAGTATGAAAAACAAACAGCGTCTCACCCCCAGTCCATAACAGGCCTGATAAGGATTTTGAGGGGAACGCCAAAAAAAAAAAAAGCGGAGTGGGCCCCCCCCCAAATCCAAACCAGACCCTTCCCTGGGCATGCAGCCCGGCAGGTCGGGAAAGGGGGGAGAAAGCGCTTGTCAGACTGAAATGTCAGACTGCAGGCAGTCAGCCTTCACCAATGGTGGGAGTGTCTTTTTTCATTTTCAGGTGTGGCAGGCGGCGTGATTGATGATGGATCTACGTCGTGGGACACAATTTTTTTTTTATAAAAGAATTGTCAAAAAATGTGTGTTTTTATTTCCTTGTGACTTTTTTGGTGAATGGGTAGGGGTATGATGTACCTGCTACTCATTCACATGAGGGGGTGAGATCTGCGTGCCCCCTTCTTAAAGGGGGCTTCCAGATTCTGATTGGCCCCCTGCCCGTAGACCCCCACAACCACTGGCCATGGTTGTGGGGATGAGGCCCTTGTCCCCATCAACATGGGGACAAGGTGCTTTGGGGTGGGGGGGGCTCCCTAGCAACCAGCTCAATGCAGTAAATTACTGCATTAATTAATACGGTAATTACCGCTAATCCGAACAAATACCGCATTTGGTATTTATTTTCAAATTCTTAGTGAATTGAACACCTGCACAATTGTTACCGTATGCACCATTTTAGGACATAATATTAGCTGTTATTTAACTCTTAGTGAGTTGACCCCTTTGTATCAAAACATTTTTGTTTTGGGGTTTAGATACACTTTTGCCTGGACAGAATCTTTAGGAAATACACGAGTGTGTAAAAAGGAAGGGAGAGTCATACTTACTATCTTCAATAGACACTTTCTCCTCCGCCTTCTGGAAATAGATGATAGACAAATCCTGCAGGACTTCTCTCTGCCAAGACAGTTCTTCCACAAGATGGGTCTGAATGAGCCTTGCTGTGTTTCGGGACATTAGTTTCTGCAATAAACCATCAAGAATAGGATGTGAGAGGGTTAGAACCCCTGGCTCGATTTAGATTCACCCTCCAAATTTCGCCTGTCACAAGCGCTAAAAATCTAAAATGTCACAGTTTAATGGCATCCCAGTCTTAGTCCGTAGGGTTCAATATTGAGTTGGCCCACCCTTTGCAGCTATAACATCTTCAACTCTTCTGGGAAGGCCGTCCACAAGGTTTAGGAGTGTGTCTATGGGAATGTTTGACCATTCTCCCAGAAGAGCATTTGTGAGATCAGGCACTGATGTTGGACAAAAAGGCCTGGCTTGTAGGCTCTGCTCTAATTCATCACGAATGTGTTCTATCAGGTTGAGGTCAGGACAGTCAAGTTCCTCCACCGTAAACTCGCTCATCCATGTCTTTATGGACCTTGCTTTGTGCACTGGTCCAAATCAGAATATAGTGGGGGCTGTATTAGTTTGGAGACACCTGGTCTGGATGAAACAATGAAGACTGCAGAGCCAGATAGTCAATTTTGCATGGAGCATGTCTTTATATCTTAGAATTTAACACATAACTTATTTGTTATAAATTAACTAATAGCTCTGCCCTCTCTAAGGCCTCGTACAGACGAGAGGATATCCGCTGGAAACGGTCCGCCGGACCGTTTCCAGCGGATAAATCCTCTGGCGGATTTGGATCTGATGGCTGTACACACCATCAGATTGAAATCCTCGCGGAATACATCCGCGGTGACGTGGCCGCGACGATGACGCGGCGACGTGCACGGCCCTGGAAGGTAAATACTTCCACGCATGCGTCGAATCATTACGACGCATGCGAGGGATGGGAGCGGACGGACTGATCCGGTGAGTCTGTACAGACGACCGGATCAGTCCGCTGGACTGGATTCCAGCGGATAGATTTCTTAGCATGCTAAGAAATTTTTATCCGCTGGGAATCCGTCGGCTGGATTTTTATCCGCTGGGAAATGTCCGCTAGGCCGTACACACGACCGGATCTATCTGCTGGAACTGATCCGCAGATCAATCCCGGCGGATAGATCCGGTCGTGTGTACGGGGCCTAAAACATAGCGGTGTCACTTAAACAACCTTCCACCCCAACATCCAAAACTGCTCAGGGGAGAGGCCACCTACCTTCAGCAGTGCTTTACAGATCTCCAGGTGGATGGACAGGAGGTTGTCCAGGTCCTCATGCCCCGTGCTCTCTCCAGCATGTTCCACTTCAGTGCTAGAAGGAAAGGACCGAACAGCGGACTTGTTGATGGTCCCGTTACTGAAACACACACAAAACAACACATTAGCAAAGGCAGAGGAAACCCGGACAAGGCAGACGCCGAAGCATAACTGTGGAACCCTCATCCTGCCTACAGTGACGATGCTCAGATATGCTGCATTATCACCTACTGTACGGAGGGCAACTCCAGCATCTGATAACATGAATTTGGAATATTTTGGAAAGTTGTGTGAATTCCTGTGTGAGAACATTTATACACAGATCCCATAGTCTGTGAGGGTCATCGGTCATGCTGCTCGTTGGTCAGCATGCCATCAGAAAGTCGCACGCAGACCTTACGGCGTTGTACCATACTATGGGAAAGTTTCCATGGCTATCAGTCATCTAATCTATATTATTTAATCCTCCAGTTTGGGTTCCCAGCTCCACGCACAGGAAATGCTGCAAATATTTTGGAGCCTCTACACAGACACAAATGTGTATTTTACCTCTTGCTGTGAGTTTGAACGCTGCCAAATACCGACACGTCGTCCGCGCTGAAATCCACGTTGAGGAAGTCAAAACTCTCTAGTGCCGTCTCCACCGTCAAACTGTCCATGGAGCTACGCGACTGGTGCGCAGGGCGACTCGTCTGCAGGAAAGCGGAAATACGAATGTAAAATCCGAGGAGATGAAGGCACACCAATCATCATTCAACTACCCTAAGGCTGGCCACACACAGAAGATCTGACAAATGGATGTTGATTGACACAATGGGGTTGATTTACTAAAGTCCAGAGCTTAGCAAATTAGGTAAAACTTTACTTTACAAAGAATACCCGGGGGGTATTCATGTGCAAGGGAAATAAAAAAAACATAATTTTTGCTTGCACATTATTGAATGGTGGAAGTCAGCAGAGCTTCTGCTCATTTACCAAAAAAGAGAAACACAAAAGTCCCCGCCTTTGAAGAGAAAGGACGCTAGCCCTGATCCCCTGGGGCGTTAGGCTCCAGATGGGGACTGGGGTAAAACTGGCCAAAACCAGACGAACCCTCTTCTCTGGGAGGTCTGCCGAAACAGACCACCCAAAGTTCTAGGTGGGGCTCCCCCAAAGGGGGGCCCAATGAGAGAGAGCAAACCAAGCCAGAAGGCCATGTACACCCCCTCCCAAGATGTTCAGGGCAGGCCCGAGGGCCTACACCCTACTGATCAAATATGAAATAAAACGTGTACACCAACAACCAAAAAAAAAAAAAAAGTGAGAGACACAACAAACAAACATAAAGTGAGAGACACAACAAACAAACGTAAAGTGACAGACACAACAAACAAACAAAGTGACAGACACAACAAACAAACATAAAGTGACAGACACAACAAACAAACAAAGTGACAGACACAACAAACAAACATAAAGTGACAGACAAAAACAAACATAAAGTGACAGACACAACAAACAAACGTAAAGTGACAGACACAACAAACAAACAAAGTGACAGACACAACAAACAGACAAAGTGACAGACACAACAAACAAACATAAAGTGACAGACAAAACAAACAAAGTGACAGACACAACAAACAAATGTAAAGTGACAAATACAACAAACAAACATAAAGTGACAGACACAACAAACAAAAAGTGACAAATACAACAAACAAACATAAAGTGATAGACACAACAAACAAACATAAAGTGACATACACAACAAACAAACATAAAGTGACAGACACAACAAACATAAAGTGACATACACAACAAAGTGACAAATACAACAAACATAAAGTGACAGACACAACAAACAAACATACAGTGGGCAAAAGGGAAGTGGAGAAAGTGCAATGGTGCCATTGTTATGGTGCAATGGCCGACCCTAACGCCAGGAATGAAAATTCCTCTGGTCCTGGCCAAAAGGACCGGCCCAAGAGGCAGTGTGATGGTGCAGTGGCCAAGGTGCCAGTAAAACTCAAAGTGCCCCAACTCACAGTGAGTAATTACGGCACCCCTGTTCTGCCACTCAAGCGGCACATACACCACAAGGCTTCTTTCGAGGACACGGCCTTCGACCAGACCCAGTGCCTCTCCATCCTGATCAGGGGGTAACCTTTCTGGCTTTCTCTAAAGGAGACCTACTAACGGCCCTCAGTTCATCGAGCGGTCCGGTCTGGAATCTCCCCGATACTAACCGTCCAGGTTACCATTACACCAAGTGGATTTGCATTGCCACCGACACCACCCTAACCTACCGCCGTAGGTCAATAACAGTAGCACAGCGCCACCACTTGGTAACTGATAAAAACAGATACTACACTTGATCTTAGCCAGAATGCAGAGAAGCGATGGAGCAACCGCACTTGCAAAGTGCACAGTCTATTTGCCTTTAATAAATCAACCCCAATGTCTCTGTAAATTGTTGCAAAGTTATTTCTGTCCATCGCCCCCTTGGGGAGATTATTCCTCACTTCCTGTCTCTACAACACCCGTATATAAAATAAAGGGAAGCGGTTGTCATTTGGAAAGGCAGGCACAGACAGCAATAAAAACATTGCAAGGAATTCCAAACATTCCTAATTTTACTAAAAAAAATGTGTCCCCTTTATAAAAGTTTCCCACAGTGCCACACATGCTAATGAAAACCTGACAAAGGCCCCAACCACCCCCTTCTTTGTCAAAAACTACCGTATTTATCGGCGTATACCGCGCACTTTTTTGCCCTGAAAATCAGGGCAAAATCGTGGGTGCACGATATACGCCAATACCCGCTTCTCGCGCTGTGTTTGAACCACTGCGCCGGCATAGACCGAGCGCAGTACACTCAGGTATAGTGGGGCAGGCTCGGCTCCTCTCGCGGTCACATCCTGTGCGTCCTGTACGCGAGAGGAGCCGAGCCTGCCCGACTTTACCTGAGTGTACTGCGCTCGGTATATGCCGGCTCAGTGGTTCAAACACATCACGGGAAGCGGGGATCGAGCGGGGAGGACACCACGATGGCCGCAGAAGGACGCTGGACCGGATGAGGCCACCGATGGACGCGATGGACGACGGGCAGGACGCGATGGACGACGGGCAAGACACTGACGAGGGGCATCCAAACGAAGTATTTTTTTTTTCAGGAATTTTCCTTCAAGTTCGGGGGTGCGCGCTATACGCCGGGGCGCGTTATAGCAAGATAAATACGGTAAATATTTTCTTCAGGTTTTGCTTTAAATTATTTCACTATTGTGAAGATCCTTCAAATCTTATGGGTTCATTTACTAAAATTGGAGCACTCAGAATCTGGTGCAGCTGTGCATGGCAGCCAATCAGCTTCAAACTTCAGATTGTTCAATTAAGCTTTTATAATAAAACCTGGAAGCGGATTGGTTTCTATGCAGAGCTGCACCAGATTTTGTACGCTACAATTTTAGTAAATCTCCCTTTAGTGTCATTTTGCAAAAAACTGCTCTGATGAGCCATCATACATTGTTTCAAGTCATCCTTTGCTCAAAGTCAATTGTGAAACACACCGAAAAAGAAGATCTACTTCACAGGTGTCAAACACAAGGCCATATCCGACCCTCCTGGTCATTCCACGTGGCCCTCGCACCTTGCCGGCAGCTGCGGCACCCCCTTTTCTCCACCCCCTACCTTGTCTTAGCAGCTGGGTAGAGGTTTGTCTCTGCCACCCCATCCCTCTTCTCAGCAGTAGAATAGGGCATTTCAGGAATAGGGCATTGTTTTTTTTTTTTCTTTTGTTTACTTCTTTTTCTTATTTTATTTTTTATTTAAAGTCCGCTCTGCCACCCCATCTACGTCACTCGCCTTAGGCGAATGACGCACAAACTGATTTTGAGGGACTGCCCCCCTATGCCTCTTTCCTCCTCATTTGTCCCTCATTTTGGTCTGATCTATAGAGTTGTTAATAAAATCAAAAAAGATTTCCCAGAGCTAAACCTTTCATCCAATTTCAGGATTGCTGCATTTGTAAATGTCAAAAGCCAATATAAAGTAATAATAGTAATAAAAAAAAAGCACTTGTGGATTTAACCAATGACTTCCAGTCTGGGCCTTTTCTGGCACTTTTTGTAACAATCAGTAATTTTTGCTAGAAAATTACTTAGAACCCCCCCCAACAGTGGCGGCTGGTGGTCAAAATTTTAGGGGGGGCGCAAAACAGAACTGGCCCCCTTCACTTGCTCTCCCCCCCCAAGGCAGGCTCTTTCACTACATAGTAGTTGGCAGATCTATAGGAAATTGCACAGACTGTATTGTATATGGTCTGATGAAAAAGGGGATTGGACAGAGTATGGTCAGCTTTAGGACAATACCAAGAAATAAACTGCTTTCATATAGGAAAGAGGAGGGATGGCCACGATATACACAACCAGCAGGAAGGGGTGTGAAGGGATGGATGGACAGGTAGGGGAGTGGATAGATGGGTGGGAGAATGGGTGGGTGGATGATGAGATGGATGGGTGGATGGATGGGATGGGTGGATGAATGGGGTGGGGTGGGCGGAATGGATGGGATGGATGGATGGATGAATGGGGTGGGGTGGGTTTAATGGATGGATGAATGGGGTGGGGGGGGTAACTATAACTTGTATAGCACAACAAATGCGAACTTAATCGCCTCAAGGCGCTTACATCCAGAGACGTACCGGTCCTTCAGAAGAGGTGGGTCTTTAGTTTTTTCCTAAAGGCCTGATGGTTTTCCTCCAAGCGGATGGTAGTGGGTCGAGCATTCCAGAGCCGTGGTCCTTGGACCGAAAATCTACGTTCTCCCTTCGATTTGTAGCGGGATTTAGGAATTTGGAGAAGGTTTTGGTTGGTTGACCGGAGCACGCGCTTGGTGACGTAGGGTTTTATTTTCTCGCTTAAGTATTGGGGGTGGGTGGATGAATGGGTGGAATAGGATGGGTGGGTGGATGAATGGGGTGGGGTGGGTGTAATGGATGGGATGGATGGGATGGGGTGGGTGGAATGGGTGGATGAATGGGGTTGGTGGATGAATGGGGTGGGTGGAATGGGATGGGTGGATGAATGGGGTGGAATGGGTGGATGAATGGGGTGGGGTGGATGAATGGGGTGGGGTGGGTGGATGAATGGGGTGGGGTGGGTGGAATGGGTGGATGAATGGGTGTAATGGATGGGATGGGTGGATGAATGGGATGGATGCGATGGATGGATTAATGGGGTGGGGTGGGTGGGATGGATGGGATGGGTGGATGAATGGGGTGGAATGGATGGGATGGGTGGATGAATGGGGTGGGTGGAATGGATGGGATGGATGGATGAATGGGGTGGGGAGGGTGGATGAATAGGGTGGAATGGATGGGATGGGTGGATGAATGGGGTGGGGTGGGTGGAATGGATGGGATGGATGCAAAGGATGGATGAATGGGGTGGGGAGGGTGGAATGGATGGGATGGGTGGATGAATGGGGTGGGGTGGGTGGATGAATGGTTTGGAATGGATGGGATGGGTGGATGAATGGGGTGGGTGGGTGGAATGAATGGGGTGGGGTGGATGAATGGGGTGGAATGGATGGGATGGGTGGATGAATGGGGTGGGTGGATGAATGGGATGGGGTGGGTGGAATGGATGGGATGGGTGGATGAATGGGGTGGGATGGGTGGATGAATGGGGTGGGGTGGGTGGAATGGATGGGATGGGTTGATAAATGGGGTGGATGGAATGGCATGGGATGGGTGGATGAATAGGATGGGTGGATGAATGGGGTGGGTGGAATGGATGCGATGGATGAATGGGGTGGGGTGGGTGAAATGGATGGGTGGGTGGATGAATGGGGTGGGGTGCGTGGAATGGATGGTATGGATGGGGTGGATGGGTGGGGTGGGTGGATGAATGGGGTGGAATGGATGGGATGAGTGGATGAATGGGGTGGAATGGATGGGATGAGTGGATGAATGGGGTGGGTGGAATGGATGGGATGGGTGGATGAATGGGGTGGGGTGGGTGGAATGGATGGGATGGATGAATGGGGTGGAATGGATGGGGTGGGGTGGGTGGAATGGATGGGGTGGATGGAATGGGATGGGTGGATGAATGGGGTGGAATGGATGGGATGGGTGGATGAATGGGGTGGGTGGATGAATAGGGTGGAATGGATGGGATGGGTGGATGAATGGGGTGGGGTGGGTGGAATGGATGGGGTGGATGGAATGGGATGGGTGGATGAATGGGGTGGAATGGATGGGATGGGTGGATGAATGGGCTGGAATGGATGGGATGGGTGGATGAATGGGGTGGGGTGGGTGGAATGGATGGGGTGGATGGAATGGGATGGGTGGATGAATGGGATGGGTGGAATGGATGCAATGGATGGATGAATGAGGTGGGGTGGGTGGGATGGATGGGATGGGTGGATGAATGGGGTGGAATGGATGGGATGGGTAGATGAATGGGGTGGAATGGATGGGATGAGTGGATGAATGGGGTGGGTGGATGAATAGGGTGGAATGGGTGGATGAATGGGGTGGGGTGGGTGGAATGGATGGGATGGATTAATGGGGTGGAATGGATGGGATGGGTGGATGAATGGGGTGGGGTGGGTGGAATGGATGGATGGATGGGTGGGTGGAATGGATGGATGGATGGGTGGGTGGAATGGGATGGGTGGATGAATGGATGGGATGGAGCGATGAAGGAGATATTTAATGATCAGGAGAATGTAGATCTGCCTGTCGGTGTTCTGATCCAGCACAGATCAGTGTACAGTGAAGGAAGCTTGTCTTCCCCTCCTCCTGTCTTCCCAGCACAATGTCACCATGCCATCCAGTTTGATCTGATCCCCCTGCCAAGGAGAACCTCTAATCTCTGCTCTCAGACTGGGAGGAAATTCAGCTGGATGAGAGGAGAGGACAGCCTGAACAACTACCATAACATTATCCACTGCGTCCCAGGCTGCCCCTCCCCCTATCTGCCACACATATAACACTAGCAGCCCCATCCAGATGTACTGTCCCCAGGAAATGTGCTAAAAGCTTCTCAGCTCTTCACTGCACTCCCCCCTCCTTCTACCTCCCAGATCCACTACACAAAGTACACAGGAAACTGCTGCAAGTTCTGAGAGCACAACACAAGAGTTCTCTGCTTAAAATTACCTGCTAGCATCTTCAGTGAGATGTCCCGATCACCGGCCGAATCCTCTGATATTCAGACCAGCCAGGATGAGTCACTCAGAAAACCGGAAGTGATTGGCTGGTCCGATAAAAGCACTGCCCTAAGTCCTATGGACCAGCCAATCACTTACCACCAACAGGACACATCCAGCACAGAGTGGTAGTGAGAGCGCGGAGCTTTGCGCTCCATGGGCAGTATAAAAGCCAGTTGATAGATTTGTTTGCCCAATCACATGATTTCGATGACGTAATGCTTCCCAAAATGAATTTTTTTTTTTTTTGATGAGTAGCTTTGGGAGGGCGGCGCCCCTGCGCCCCCTATGGACGGGTCGCCACTGCCCCCCAAACATTATACAGTGGGGATCGAAAGTTTGGGCACCCCAGGTAAAAATTTGTATTAATGTGCATAACGAAGCCAAGGAAAGATGGAAAAATCTCCAAAAGGCATCAAATTACAGAATAGACATTCTTGTAATATGTCAAAAAAAGTTAGATTTTATTTCCATCATTTACACTTTCAAAATTACAGAAAACAAAAAAATGCCGTCTGCAAAAGTTTGGGCACCCTGCAGAGTTACTGTATTTTCCGGCGTATAAGACGACTTTCTAACCCCTTAAAATCTTCTTTAAAGTCGTCTTATACGCCGGTAACCTAACATCCTTACCTTATCCTAAGACATGTAGAATCGAGGCCGTACGTTTTTTCAAAAGCCGCTCCTCCTACGTCTTCTGTTCCGTGATAGGCGGAACACTCAGCTTCCCAGGAGACACTGTGTTTAGTGTCCGCCTATCACGGAGGCCCTCTCGTCCTGTGTTTAGTGTCCGCCTATCACGGAGGCCCTCTCGTCCTGTGTTTAGTGTCCGCCTATCAAGGAGGCCCTCTCGTCCTCGGAAATTATTTTCGTTTCCATTGACTTCAATGGGCAAAACTCCCTTTTGATATGCGAGTACTTTGGATTACGAGCATTCTCCTGGAACCGGTTATGCTCGTAATCCGAGGTTCCACTGTATCTATATTCAGACTCTAGGAAGCGGTATATGATGAAAGCACTCAATCCGAGAGTGGGACGTTTCGTTACGTGTATGTCACATACCCCAGGAGGCTTTCATTCAAGAACAGGAGGTGGGGGGGGGGGGGGGGGGCCTATCAGGGGGTCATTGAGAGGCCCATCCACTGAACCCGGAAGTGCCGGCGGGCCTCTCAATGACAACATGGTGGTGTGGGACTGGGGATGAGAGGACCTCAGCAGGGCAACGCTGGATCCACTGGATGGACGAGTATCTGAAATGTGCAGATACTACCATCAGGTAAGCGGGGCCAAAATAATTCAAAATGGGAAGGTCGGACAGATTTCCCCTAACTATTCAAAAGAAATTCAGGATCCAGAAGTGAGATTCCTCTTGTCATGGTAATGACAGACATGCAGAGGTCATACTACAGAAGCCCATGGGAAGGATACAAAATAAAAGGGTTTTGCAGCCCACCGATCTCCACCTACAGCGTACGCACAAGCCGCATGCTGAGCTTGATGGAATAAGAATGACATTTTATGTCTTGAGAAGATGACAGGTCCCAGCAGGAAGACTGAGCCATCACCGAGGCCTTATCACTGATTCGCCCATCACACCCCCCCCCCCCCCTCAGATGGCAGCGTGGGCGTTTGATTTGTTTTTAATGAAATGTAAACATGCATTGTGCGTGATGGAATGCAACCTCACATAAACAATCCCGTTCAATATTGCTTAAACATAAACACTGAAGGAAGTCTCCATCACCGACGCTGGAATCAGCAGTCACTAGCTCAGATTCTTCAAGCAGCACTTAGGCTGCATTCACACCTAGGCGACAAAACGCCTGAAGCGCGACGCTCGATACTCTGGAGGGGCGAATTTCTATTGCTGTCTATGAGATGGTTCACAACTCACGCCGAACGCCGAAACGCTGTACGCCTGCCGCCTGAAAACAAGTCCCGGACCCTTTTTTTCAGGCGGCATTGGCGTTCGGCCATAGACAGCCCTGGAAATAATTTGTGAAAAAAAAAGTTAAACAAATCGCGGCAAAATACGCCGCATACGCGGCGTTACAATGTGAATGCAGCCTTAAGGCCTGCTAAAGCGGTCAATATGGCCGCTTCCAGTCCGGGGCCTTTTCTGGCACTTTTTGTTCACGTGTAACAATCAGTATTTTTTGCTAGAAAATTACTTAGAACCCCCAAACATTATATATTAATTTTTAAAGTAGAGGCCCTAGAGAATAAATTGGTGGGTGTTGCAATTTTTTATGTCATATGTTATTTGCACAGCAGTTTTTTCAAATGCAATTTTTTTGTGGAAAAGAATACATTCTGGAATTTTAATGCACAAAAACACAATACATAACCCAATTGTTTTGTAACATATAAAATAGATGCCAAACATGTCACACTTTATAACTGAACACAATGGGCATAAATTATGTAAATTTTACTATCCATGACCGGCGCTTTAACCACTTCCTGTCCGGCCTATACCCTGTTTTCCCAAAAATAAGCCCTACCCCGAAAATAAGACCTAGCGTTATTTTTGGGGATGGCTGCAATATAAGCCCTACCCCGAAAATAAACCCTAGTTAAAGTCATCGTAAAAACATGTAATCCGTTTTGTAAAAAGATTATATAATGTGCAGTGTGTCTCCTTTTTGTAACTTTGTTTTGGAAAATACCTTACTTACAGTGCCGCTGGGCGCTCACGTGACCGGCTGGAGATCTCTCCAAGGTCAGCGGTCCCTTCCTCTGCAGTGCTCAGAGTGGAGAAGAAGAGCTACAGCGGGTAACTGTGCTGGCTATCATGCTTTAAAGGATCAGGATATATTTTTTTCTTTTTGGGGTTACAACCACTCTAAGATCGTCATGATAACATGACTGTATTTAAATAAATGTAGATTATTGTACATACCGTAAATAAATAGGACATCCCCTGAAAATAAGCCCCAGTGTGATTTTTGTAGCCAAAATTAATATAAGACCCGGTCATATTTTCGGGGAAACACGGGTAGCAGAATGACGGCCGAGCAGTGGTTCCGTTATCCTGACTGGGCGTCATATGACGTCCAGCAGGATAACAGCCACCGCATGCACGTGGGGGGTGCGCATCAATGTGATTGGTGGTGCGGCGTGTCAGTCTGACACACCGCTGCACCGATCTCAGTAAAGAGCCTCCAACGGACCATGTGATCAGCCATGTCCAATCACGGCTGATCACGATGTAAACAGGAAGAGCCATTGATCGGCTTTTCCTTACGTCTGACAGACGCGAGTAGGGGAGAGCCGATCAGCTGCTCTCCTGACAGGGGGAGGAGGGTCTGTGCCGCCAGGACCACCAGGAATGGGCATCACACTGGACCACCAGGTATGCCACCCTAGACCACCAGGGAAATGCCAATTAGTGCCCAGGCAGCTGCCAATCAGTGTCCATCCCCAATGCCTGCCAGTGCCTATCAGTGCATCTATCAGTGCCACACACCAGTGCCCTGTATCAGTGCTGCCTATCAGTGCTCATCAGTGCCGCCTATCAATGCCCATCAGGCATGCATATCAGTGCCACCCATCAGCGCCACCTACCAGTGCCCATCAGTACCGCCTATCAGTGCCCATCATCAATGCCCGTCAGTGCCAACTCATCGGTGCTGCCTTATCAAGATTGAATTTTGACCCGTCCCTCCTGAATCAGCCGGGATTTGAATTATCTATGGGCAGGCTGATTGTACCCAAATCGATCCATCGATTGACTTCAGTACAACCACTGTGTTGAATTTCTAGCATGCGATTACTGCCAACGGTTATAGCCGCTAGCAATAATCATTGTGTTCTCCGGATGCGTGACAAAGCCCCCCCCCCCCCCCCCTTCGGCAGAACACGAGGGGAACACTCAAGGTTGCAGGAAAGAAAATCACAAGATCTGTGTCCTGCCAGAATAGAGCAAACAGTCACCCTACAACTACTGGTCAGCTGTAAGAGCCCAGAGTTGGAGAGCTTTAATGGGAGAAACACTTGGGAACTGAATTAGCATATAATCAGAATACATCCTGAATCAACATTTTTTATGTCACCCTTCATTTATTTAAGGCACATTTTACAGACTATAGGCACCCCTGAGTTCCCCTTACCCTGACTCTCTCACTGAAGCTCAGAACAGACTGCTCCATGTCCTTCAACTTTTCCCTTGTGACATCTTCTGATCTGATCAAATCTAGGACGTCCTCCATCTGACTTGCTAACGAATCCCTTTTGTCACTTTCTGCACCTCCAGACGTCTGTTCTTCATCCCCTGGATTCTCTTCTAGAACGATAATGTTGGTTAGGCTCTCCCCTATGGACTCCTCCGTTGTGGTGTCTTTGTCATACTCCAGCTTTGTGGCTTTTACGGTCTGGTGTGTGTAGTGGTTGGGTGTCTCTTTTAGAATGTCCAGAGTCTCGTGGCTCTGTGGTTGGTCGCCTCTGTCGAGGTGGGACTCGTTTCTCAGTTCTGGGGTGGAAGAATAAGGCAGGGTGTCCCCGCAGGAGGATGGTGGACTGGGATGTGTGGCGGCCTCATCCTCGTTCTCCTCCAGGTTCCGTAGGCTCTCCACGCTGTTCATTTCTGTGGTGGTCTCCACACTTCTGCGGCTCATGTGTAGGCCACTGCTGGCCAGATAGCTCAGTATGTATGGGGTCTGGATATCCTTATCCAGGGACGGGTATGTGCTGTCCAGGTCACTTTGCTGGAGGAAAGACAAAAACCCAATGAGCATGACATCTAAGAAACGTGTAAAAATAATATTTAACCACCTAAGGACTGAGCCTGTTTTTCAGACTCGGTGTTTACAAGTTAAAAACAATTTTTTTTTTGCTAGAAAATTACTTAGAACCCCCAAACATTCTAAAGAAAAATTCTAACACCCTAGAAAATAAAATGGCGGTCATTTCGCAGCGGTCTTACAAGCGGACTTTTTTGGGGGAAAAAAAATAAGACAACAGTAAAGTTAGCCCAATTTTTTTTTATATATTGTGAAAGATAATGTTACGTCAAGGAAAATTATACCACACGTGTCACGTTTCAGAATTGCGCCCGCTCGTGGAATGGGGTCAAACTTTCTACAGGTTGCATGTTTTGAGTTACAGAGGAGGTCTAGGGCTAGAATTATTGTTCTCGCTCTAACGATCGCGGCGATACCTCACATGTGTGGTTTGAACACAGTTTTCATATGCGGGCACTGCTCACGTATACGTTCGTTTCTGCACGTGAGCTTGGCATGACGGGGAGCTTTAAACATTTTTTTTTTCTTATTTATTTCACATTATTTTAAAACAGTTTATATATATATATATATATATAAAATTTGGGTCACTTTTATTTCTATTACAAGGAATGTAAAAAAAAACGGTAATAGAAAAAAGCATAACAGGTCCTCTTAAATATGAGATCTGGGGTCAAAAAGACCTCACATCTCATATTTGGACTTAAAGCGGAGTTCCACCCTGAAATTTTTTTTTCCACCAAAAATATATAAAAAAAAAAAATTTTTTTTTACTTACCCTAAATAGCTGTTGCTATGCGGAAGTGACGAATCTGCCTCTTCATCTTCCGCGATAGATTCTCTTCCTCTGTTTCTTCTCGCGAATGGGGCGCGCTGCATTCTGGGAACTGTGTGTATCCCAGAAAGCAGCCGGCCCATTCACAAAGTGCCGCGCTGATCGCGCATGCGCAGTAGGAAACGGGCAGTGAAGCCTTACTGTGGATGGCGGCGCTTGGAGCTGCCAGAATCGAGGATCAGCCTTGGCGGGGGCCGACATCGCTGGCGACTAGGACGGGTAAGTGTCCTTATTAAATATCAGCAGCTACAGTGTTAGTAGCTGCTGACTTTTAATTATTTTTTTTTTGAACGAACCTCCGCTTTAAATGCAATAGGAATAAAAAAAAAATTCAGAAAAAATACAAAAAAAAAAAATTGCCCTTTAAGAGCTATGGGCGGTGACGTTTTAATGTTGCTTCCGCCCTGGGGGGCCATCTTGCCCTCACTTGTATACATACCCAGGAAGGGTGATCTTATCGTAAACTGGACCGCCCGCTGAAAAAATGGATAGCTCAGTTGTGTCAGCAGCTGCTGCCATTACCGAGATATCCATCTTTAAAGTGCCAACGTATATATACAGTGGGCGGTCGTTAAGTGGTTTAGTTACGGTGTCTTCCCTTTAACATGTACTAACGTTTAGGACCATACCCGGAACGTGCCGGGAATGTAACTGTCATATTGGTTGTGTTGTCAACAAAACTGTCAAACCATCCAATGGCTGATGTCATAACTGATAACATGTGCAGCACCATGGGCAGCTGAAGATCAAAAGGCCAAGATGGCAGCTTCCTTGGCTGAAAACAATAAGAAGGTTTAGCTCCACTTTAATAGATAGTGTTCAAAAAATGACAGAGCTCAACAGCCATTGAATAATTTTGGCACACAAGTGCGTGGCATTCCACCGCCTCCATGAGTGTAACCGCTGAGAATACTCACAAGGTAGAACTTGTCGCGGAAGCTGGGCGTGTTGGGCGGAGTCCAGTGGTACACGGACACTCTCCGGGCGCTTGATGATAACTTGTTGCTTATTCCTGGTGTGGATAGGACTTTGTTGCTGTCAAACGGGCTGAGGATAAACCAAAATACGAATGAAGTACAATGGAGAATTGTTTTTTCATAAACTTTTTCTTTAGATTGTAAGCTCTTGTGGTCAGGCTTCTTTCATAGTTTAGGTTATGTTAGGCTCCATGTACACGGGACATTTTGCAACTGCTCCTAAATGATTAATCTTGACAGATAGTAACCCCAGTTTTACATGCCGCATTTTGCCGCGTTTGCATTTAAAAAAATAAATAAAATAATATATATTTTTTTTATATAAATGGCCAAAAACGAAAAACACCTGCCAAAAGGAAGAAACCGGGGAGTGAAACCCACACCAGACCACACTGAGCTCCCCCTTGTGGCGGAGGACTAACAGATAATAACTAAATGCAGTAAAACCTTGGTTTGAGAGTAACTTGGTTTGAAAGCGTTTTGCAAGACAAGCAAAATGTTTTAATAAATGTTGCCTTGATATACAAGCGATGTCTTGATATAAGAGTAGCGTCATGTCCCAACTGAGTATAAAAGAGAAGAGAGGAGAATCTAAGTGTAGCAATAGGGTTACATTTAATGAAGGTACAACATTTAACAACTTATTGCTACACTTAGGCCGCGTACACACGGTCGGACAAAACCGATGAGAATGGACCGAGGTTCAGTTTCATCGGTCCAAACTGACCGTGTGTATAGCCCATCGGTCTGTTGTCCTTCGGTCCAAAATTTTAAAACATGCTTCAAAACCAAACCGATAGACCGCTGACCGATCGGTCCAAACCAATGGTTAGTACAGAAAGCATCCGTTCAAAACCCGCACATGCTCAGAATCAAGTCGACGCATGCTTGGAAGCATTGAACTTAGTTTTATTCAGCACGTCGTGTGTTTGACGTCACCGCGTTCTGACCCGATCGGTTTTTGGAACGATGGTGTGTACGCACTTCAGACCATCAGGCCACTTCAGCGGTGAACCGATGGAAATGGCCCGTCGGACCATTCTCATCAGTTTGGAATGACCGTGTGTACGGGGCCTTAGAGGCGCCTCTCTTCTCTTTTATACCCTGTAAAAAAAATGCTTTGATATACAAGTGCTTTGGATTACAAGCATGTTTCTGGAACGAATTATGCTCGCAAACCAAGGTTTTACTGTATACAAAACCAAAAAGAAAATAAAAATACAACAGGCACTATTGTAAGTCAAGGTCAAACAGTACGAACCAGCAGCCGTGGCTGTGCCCTAGTTTGCCAAGCAGTAGGTCCGGGCCTGGGTTGTGACACCACCATTGGGTCTTGTAATATCTGTGGCAGTTGGGGCAGAGCTGATAGTTCTAGTTAAGTTATCTCTGCAGATCTGAAGACAAAGCAGGCATGTGATTGAACCCCGACAGTAATCAAGCAAACCCAAAAGTTTTGATGGAACTGCCCTGCAAAACTATAGTCAATACCAGGGTTTCTCAACCAGGGTTCCTCCAGAGGTTGCCAAAAGTTCCATGAGCACTGAGCCATTTCTGCCTCTCAGATAAGTTCTCATTGACACCATTGATCTTTTTATCTATCTGTAAGGGGGGAATACTTCCCAATGACCACAAGTGTAAGGAGCATTCTTCCCACTCACCATCACAGATATAGTATTTATATCTCTGAGGTCGGAAAGTTATTTCAAGGGCTCCTCCTTGTTGAAAAGGTTGAGAAAGGCTGCGCTATACTGAGCTGAATAGAAAAGCAGTGATTTTTGCTAAGGCTGGAGAGCTGGCCCCAGCCATGGAGGACAGTCGATCATGAAGACCAGCAGCTGGGAGTTCTCACTGGTAAGTGTGGTCAGGGGATGCCAGGAACACAAGCTGCCTTTTCTCACTGCAAGTTGGAAACCATAAACTGACTTTCATGTAATCCACTAAACACCACGAATGAGAACAGTCGTCAGGAGACGCGGCTCCCTTCCTGCTCCGCTTTGAATCACGCTTCAAGCCAAACACATCAGACGGAGCGCGAGTCGTGAATCGGGAGAGCGGGATGTGCAAAGTACAAATATTTGTATGCAATGCAGATCAAAGTCAAGCGACACACTCTCCGCTGACCGATATATAAACCATAAAAGACGAAGGTCACTCCTTCCTCTATTCAGGCTGAAACGTGTCGGGGACATCAGACAGGTGGCTGGATACAAAGATCTGATTGGTTTCTGCCTTGCAGGAGTGACTGCAAATGGATTGACATTGACAGACAGACAGAGAAAGACAGGCTGTATGGGTCTGGGCTGTTAGTACCTACTGGGGGTCGTACTCTATAACTGATCCAGATCAATAATTCCAGCCAGTGGTGCAAACTGGGAGTGGTAGTCTATAAAGGACTGGGTGTTGTACTCTATAACTGATCCAGATCAATAATTCCAGACGGTGTTGCAAACTGGGAGTTGGAGTCAATAAAGGATTGGGAGTTGTAGTCAAAGGATTGGGAGTCGTAGTATTTAAAGGATTGGGCGTTGTATTCTATAACTGATCCAGATCAATAATCCCAGCCAGTGTTGCAAGCTGGGAGTTGTAGTCAAAGGATTGGGAGTCGTACTCTATAACTGAGCCAGATCAATAATTCCAGCCAGTGGTGCATACTGGGAGTTGTAGTCTATAAAGGACTGGGTGTTGTACTCTATAACTGATCCAGATCAATAATCCCAGCTTGTGGTGCATGCTGGGAGTCGTAGTATTTAAAGGATTGGGCGTTGTATTCTATAACTGATCCAGATCAATAATCCCAGCCAGTGTTGCAAGCTGGGAGTTGTAGTCTATAAAGGACTGGGTGTTGTACTCTATAACTGAGCCAGATCAATAATCCCAGCTTGTGGTGCATGCTGGGAGTCGTAGTATTTAAAGGATTGGGCGTTGTATTCTATAACTGATCCAGATCAATAATCCCAGCCAGTGTTGCAAGCTGGGAGTTGTAGTCTATAAAGGACTGGGCGTTGTATTCTATAACTGAGCCAGATCAATAATCCCAGCTTGTGGTGCATGCTGGGAGTTGGAGTATTTAAAGGATTGGGAGTTGTATTTTATAACTGATCCAGATCAATAATCCCAGCCAGTGTTGCAAGCTGGGAGTTGTAGTCAAAGGATTGGGAGTCGTACTCTATAACTGAGCCAGATCAATAATTCCAGCCAGTGGTGCATACTGGGAGTTGAAGTCTATAAAGGACTGGGTGTTGTACTCTATAACTGATCCAGATCAATAATCCCAGCCGGTGTTGCAAACTGGGAGTTGTAGTCAATAAAGAATTGGGAGTTGTACTCTATAACTGATCCAGATAAAAAAAAAACACAGCCAATGGTGCATGCTGGGAGTTGTAGTCCTTAAAGGATTGGAAGTTGTACCCTAAACTGATGCAGATCAATAATCCCAGCCAGTGTTGCAAGCTGGGAGTTGTAGTCAAAGGATTGGGAGTTGTATTCTATAACTGATCCAGATCAATAATACCAGCCTGTATTGCAAGCTGGGAGTTGTAGTCTATAAAGGATTGGGAGTTGTATTCTATAAATTATCCAGATCAATAATCCCAGCAAGTGGTGCATGCTGGGAGTTGTAGTCCTTGTACATATACGTCGGTACTTTAAAGATGGATATCTCGGTAACTGCAGCAGGTGCTGCACAGCCAAGAAATGTACAGACACCAGGAATTACAGGATTGTGACGGTGACCCAAAATGATGACCGATTAAAGGTGGCGCTGCCCCCCCGGAGAGAAAAGCAGATGAAGGTATCGTTAGGGGGAGTACTGTTATCTCTGTGAGAGGTGTTACATAGACAAATTACTGAGCATGCTGCTCTCAGCATTAAAACATAAATCTGATGACAGGTCCTCTTTAATATAGGGATGGATATCGATAGGGCAGCTGTAGAAATACCAGTTCAGGATATAAGACACGGGCCGGTAATGAGGAAACATCTCGCCGTACATCTACAGCGCGCACATTGCCGATGACCAGGAACCAGGAAGTATCAGAGCCCCTTCTGGTCACAGCGCTGATATTTTTGGCCGCGATGTATATTTAGTTAATGTAATCCAGCACGCTCTCTCAGCGGCAGGGGGGCAAAACGTAGCTTGCCATGTTGGCGTCTGCGGGAAGCGCACATCAAAAGGTCGGAGGGAAGGTGGCCGCTGCCCATCCTCCACTTTGCTAGAATGGCAAAAAGCCCCCCCTATGAATATGTAACAATGGACACTCGAAACCGCACTGCGGTCGGAACGCGGTACCAGCTGTAATCTTGCACATGCCATCGCTTAATAACCTGGATTACCTCCAGGGATGCATCTGAGGAGAATCAGAAGACTTGAGCAATGGCATGATTGAGCACAGATGAAAAGTTTAACCCATCACATGACCTACTGAGAAGATACGGCCGTCTGGGTCCCCATTGGAGAGATTCCACTCACGTCTTGTACCAGTGACCACATAGGAAGAATATGAACATGAAATATGAACAAAGCATATCCCTCTATGATGTGCACTTTTCTCAATCCACTAAATGTAATTTCGGTCTGCTGCCTCCTTTCTCTGCTATCAGCATGAATCACTTCTGAGGAGTTTTTCTGACACCAAGAGAAAAATGGTGACAGGGGAGGGCACAGCCTGTCATTGGCAGCCTCAACTCTGAGGCCCAGATTCACGTAGATCGGCGTATCTTTGTGCGGGCGTAACGTATCCTATTTACGTTACGCCTCCGCAACTTAGACAGGCAAGTGCAGTATTCTCAAAGCACTTGCTCCGTAAGTTGCGGCGGCATAGCGTAAATAGGCCAGCGTAAGCCCGCCTAATTCAAATGTGGAACAGGGGGGCGTGTTTTATGTAAATCTACTGTGACCCGTGATTGACGTTTTTCACGAACGGCGCATGCGCTGTCCGTGGAATATCCCAGTGTGCATTGCTCCAAAGTACGCCGCAAGGACGTATTGGTTTCGACGTGAACGTAAATGACGTCCAGCCCCATTCACGGACGACTTACGCAAACGACGTAACTTTTTCAAATTTCGACGCGGGAACGACGGCCATACTTAACATTGGTACGCCGCACTTACGCCACCATATAGCAGGGGTAACTATACGCCGGGAAAAGCCTAACGTAAACGGTGTAACTTTACTGCGTCGGCCGGGCGTACGTTCGGGAATTCGCGTATCTATCTAATTTGCATACTCGACACGGAATTCGACGGAAGCGTCACCTATCGGCCAGCGTAAATATGCATTTACGATGCGACGGTGTAACACAGTTACGCCAGTCGGATCTACGGGAAATCTATGCGTAAGTGATTCTAAGAATCAGGCGCATAGATACGACCGCGCAACTTAGAGATACGACGGCGTATCTGGAGATACGCCGTCGTATCTCGTTTAAGAATCTTGCCCTAAGTTTCCGTCAAGGAATCGGGGAACACAGGCTTTTTCAATAAAATAGAAACTGATCAGAAAAGCCATCGGCTGGATTAACCATTTGAATGTATTAGCTAACTGTAGTCCTGGTCTGCATTTGATGCTCTACCGACTAATTCTTGATTCATTCTGCTGGTTGACGACCAAGAATCTTAAGCTGTAATCTCCAATGGCCAACGTCCACACAATGGCCTGGCATTCGTCCGATCCCCTGGAACATCCCATATTTCATTTAGACATTTTACTTTCTGCAGAATAACTATGAGCACCAGTGACAGCGATGTGAGATGGGAGCAGATATCTGATCTGTAGTCCAAACCTCAGGAGAGGAATAGACTTTCAACGGAGTGTGGCCAGACAACGCACTGCTTTCTAAACACACAACTTCAGAACACAGACCCACCGACCACAACCTGATACTTATCCCACAATAAGACAATTATACACACAAAAGAGAAGAGGAACAAAGTCCCACAAATGCTGAGGATAAAGATATATATTATCCAAGATTTGAAGAACATATTCCGCAGTAGACATGTGCAAATTCGTTTCGGAATTTCGTTTTCGAGTTTCGAAACTCATTTTTATTTATTTATTTTCGCTAAAAAATGCATTTGTCTGAAAATCCGAATGGATTAAATGTTGAATCTGTCAATTGAAAGCTTATGGTGTCTGTCGATTGTTCTAAGAAGAATTAACGAAGCAGCTAAACTCTACAACGCCGCAATCGTACATTTCAGGTCAAATGCTTCGCCCACAAGCTATAGAAGAATTCTAATGTATGACTAGCAAGAGACTTTTGAAGGATGGGGGGTACTCCTGTGCCAGCTTCACTAATAACTCTTGGGTCTAGGTTCATCCTATGTCCCTTTTGGGAATAGGATGACTGAGAAATGATAATTCATGTATTACAGGATATCTTGACATATTACAGGTGGTTTATTCTGACCCCAACAGGTCAATAAGAGTATCTCATTCAATGTGTAACACAGACTGTTGAGATGTTAATTAAGTCCACCTGGCTGTGGTGATGTGGCTTGCTGTGATTGCATTCTGTTGTCCATTGTGCTAATTAGGTCTGCTCCTAAGATATTTCATTGTGTATGCTAATGACACTGTTTTGTGTGAAAATACTATTGATAATAGATGTGGAATGTGACTTGTCAGCTGTAGTAATTAACTCCTCTAGATTCCGTGCCAGAATGTCTGTCTGGGATGTGGATTGAGGGGGAACTCGTTAAGCACCCATCGTGTGATGTTTTGGGTGGAGAGTTTCATTGTCCCTGTGATTACTTTAGCATGCTTGTGAATGAATGAATGAATGAATGACTTGTATAGCGCTACTCATGCGAACTGCTACTCATGCGAACTGAATCGCCTCTGGGCGCTTTTTCCAGCCAGTCTGCTTGGCTGGTGCGGTCATTTTACCCCGTAGGATCTGGACGCTTGGGACACACAGTCATACACACAGATATACATATATATACTGGGCCAATTTGAACAAGATCCAATTTACCTACCAGCATGTCTTTGGAGTGTGGGAGGAAACCGGAGTACCCGGAGGAAACCCACGCAGGCACAGGGAGAACATGCAAACTCCAGGCAGATGGTGTCGTGGTCGGGATTCGAACCAGCAACCCTTTTGCTGCTAGGTGAAAGTGCTTCTCACTGCACCACTGTGCTGCCCTCGTAACTGTATATAACAAGGCTGAGTTACCATTAAAGCATTCATTCGTTTTTGAACCAGAGACAGAGCTGTGTGTGTCTCGTCCTTCTAGGGAATTCTAAGGGATCGTGTCTGTTGGATTGTTGGAGTGTCGGATAAGCCGTCTTGGGTTGGTGGAATGGAATATCGTAACGGCGTTAACCCCTGACCGTTACAATTATATTTATTAATTATTATTACTAGTCAACCAACATTATAATTCTTCTATAGCCTATGGGCGGAGCCTTTGACCAAAAATGTCCCCCTTGCGGCTATCGTTTGTTTTTAGCTGCATCGTTGAATCTTCATGCCTCTATGTCGAATCTTTTCTCTATTTGTCGAATAATCTTGGACTAATAGAGTTAAGTTAGGCACATTCGACCACAGGTTCGATAGACACAGATCGCTATTGTCATCGTCATGTTGAATCTTCTATCTGTATCGAACTGTTGTCGCAACAAAATGAAAATAAAGCATTTTTTATGTCGGATCTTTCGGATTTTGCGAGTTCGCTATCGTTTGTTAAAACGAACGCGAAAATCCCAGAAATTCTAACGAAAACGAATGCACATGTCTATTCCGCAGTGCTGTACAGAGAACACTGAGCCAGTCACATCAGTCTCTGTATCAGAGGAACTTACAATCTAATGTCCCCCCACAGTCACACACTATTATACATTTATATAGCTCTGACATATACTGCAGTGCTGTACAGAGATCACTAAGCCAGTCACATCAGCCTCTGTACCAGAAGAGCTTACACTCTAATGTCCCCCCACAGTCACACACGGTAATTATTATTATACATTTGTATATCTTCGACATATACCGCAGTGCAGTACATAGAGCACAAATCCAGTCACATCATAGGACAGGCATGGGGGGGGGGGGGGGTAATGGGGTATTTTTACCACTCATTATAAATCTCCCCTTAATCGTAAAATTAAATCTGTAAATCGTCACATTTCTTCATAAAATAAAAGGAATGTGAGGAATGTGAGGATGTGAAGTCAAGTGGCGTAATGTCGGTTTAGTTTGTACGTTGGGACATCTCAGGGCCTTCTGGCTGAATCTTCTGATTTTGGGTTTACCATTAGGAGTCCAGCACAGCTGCAATCGAATTGGCCCCTCCGTGAGCAGAGGAGTCTGGGTGATGGATCACTGAGATTTAATCATGGAACAGAGTGTGCCTGCTGGAGCGATCCTCACATTGTGGATAAACCTAAGTCACATTAAATAACAGAGGATGGTGCGGGGGGGGGGGGGGGGGGGGCCGGAGACGTAGCCTATTTAGGTTGAAGAATATATCATGTAAACCAGGGCTGTACAAATACCAGGAGCCAGAACACCATGTGACCATAACAGAAGAGGAGCATCCTAAATAAGATTCTGAGATCTTCAGAGGGATGCCTTGCCGAAGGAATCAGTTGGTTTAAGCAAGCAAAGATCATCGCATAGGAATAGCAAATGGAGGGTATAGGAAACATACCAGAAAAGATCTCTGAACAATAAAAAAGGATTTTTGTCAAAATTGTCGGATCTATTTTTCAGACAATTGTAGGCCAGAGCAACTCATTGTGGACATGCCATTGTCCCAGAACACTGACAACACACTGGCACTAAGGGGTACAAAACAATGACACACTGACACTTGGGGTCTCATGACAATTCTACACTGACACACAGGGGGTCACAAAACAAGGAGGGGTGACAGAACAATGATATACCGACACCTGGGGGTCCTGAATGACACACTGACACTTGGGGTCCCCAAAACAATGACACTTGGGGGTGCAGAACAATGACACACTGACACTTGGGGGTCCCAGAACAATGATATACTGACACTCGGGGTCCAAAAACAACGACACACTGACACTTGGGGGTCCCAGAACAATGATATACTGACACTTGGGGGCCCAAAACAATGACACACTGACACTTGGGGTTCCCAGAACAATGATATACTGACACTCGGGGTCCAAAAACAACGACACACTGACTCTTGGGGGTCCAGAACTATGACACACTGACTCTTGGGGGTGCAGAACATTAACACACTGACTCTTGGGGATCCAGAACAATGACACACTTGGGGGTCCAGAACAATGACACACTGACACTTGGGGGCCCAAAACAATGACACACTGAAACATGGAGGGACACAAAACAAGGACACTTGGGGTGACACACAGACCCTTGGGGGGTCCAGAACAAGGACACTCAGGGGTCCAATGACATTGACACGCTGATACTCGGGGAGGGGGGGGGTCACACGACAAGAACATGCGGACACTTGGGGGGGGGTCACAGAACAAAGATATACTGACACTTGGGGGCCCAGGACAAGACCTGTTGACACTTGGGAGTCCAGATCATTGACATTTGGGGATTCAAGAACAATGACACTCGGGGGTCCCAGATCGCTGACACTTGGGGGTCCAGTAAAATAACAAACTGACACTTGGGGTCCCAGAACAATGAAACACTGACTCTTGAAGTGCCCAAAAAAATGACACACTGAGACATGGGGGTCTCATACCCGCCATGTCTACAGTCAGCATATAAACAGTTGCAAACAAAGTAAGGTCTGAATATGGCAGACACAACACTACACATGCCTGACATCTACATGTAAACTGATTTCATATGGAATTCTCACTAACACACAAGACTTGGAACTCTTAATTAACACCTTACCTCGGACACAGAAA
The DNA here is from genome assembly GCF_905171775.1 of Rana temporaria. NCBI lineage: Eukaryota > Metazoa > Chordata > Amphibia > Anura > Ranidae > Rana > Rana temporaria. The sequence continues at coordinate 10,921,131 of NC_053500.1, read as the reverse complement.
ACACAAATAAACAAGAAAACTTGGCATGCCAGAATGATGACATCCAGATTACTCAGTGAGAGGCTGAAAATAAATAACCCCGTCCTATCCCTGACATGCTGCCACTTGCAAACCTGGGGGCCCCAACAATGTCCGTTCTCATCCGAACACTTGGCAGATCTCAGATGTGTATGAAAACACTTTATGATCAGTTTTAAATGATTTTCCTTTTATTCCAAAAGGAAGCAGCCATGTTACAGAAATCTTAGATCATCGTTTAAGGCAGGGGTCTCCAAACTTTGTAGACAAAGGGCCAGTTTACTGTTCTTCAAACTATAGGGGGGCCGGACTGTGGCCAGTGGAAATAGAAAATATCATGGTGTCATTGGACGTAATCAGTGTCCCCTCTTTGCTATTAGGGGGAGAAATAGTACCCCATAGTTAGTGTCAGTATGAGGAATAGTGCCCCATCATTGGTGTCAGTGGGAGGAATAGTGTCCCATCATTGGTGTCAGTGGGAGGAATAGTGCCCCATCACTGGTGTCAGTGGGAGGAATAGTGCCCCATCATTGGTGTCAGTGGGAGGAATGGTGCTCCATCATTGGTGTCAGTGGGAGGAATGGTGCCCTATCATTGGTGTCAGTGAAAGGAATAGTGCCCCATCACTGGTGTCAGTGGGAGGAATAGTGCCCAATCACTGGTGTCAGTGGGAGGAATAGTGCCTCATCATTGGTGACAGTGGGAGGAAAAGTGCCTAATCTTTGGTGTCAGTCAGAGGATAGTGCCCAATCATTGGTGTCAGTCGGAGGATAGTGCCCAATCATTGGTGTCAGTCGGAGGATAGTGCCCAATCATTGGTGTCAGTCGGAGGATAGTGCCCAATCATTGGTGTCAGTCGGAGGATAGTGCCCAATCATTGGTGTCAGTCGGAGGATAGTGCCCAATCATTGGTGTCAGTCGGAGGATAGTGCCCAATCATTGGTGTCAGTCGGAGGATAGTGCCCAATCATTGGTGTCAGTCGGAGGATAGTGCCCAATCACTGGTGTCAGTCGGAGGATAGTGCCCAATCATTGGTGTCAGTTGGAGGATAGTGCCCAATCATTGGTGTCAGTTGCAGGATAGTCCCCCGATGTCGGGCGAGATAAAACAAAATATAGTCATGAAACCGCTAAATTTTATTGTACTATACAATAAAAAAACAGCAGTATTTTTTATTAAATTAGCATTACAATTTTTGTATAACACAATAAAATTTTGCGATTTTATGAATATATTGTGACATATCAATTTCGGCACCTTAAAAATCCCTGTTTTCTGTGCACACATATTTTTGGGGTGTGGTGCCTTGATCCTCTGATTTCCAGTTGATTGTATAGTTGTTTTTGCACTAAGCAAAAGATATTTAGCCATAGAAATCGTGTGCTGCCGCCGCCATCTTCGGTAAGGGAATCAGGAAGTAAAGCTGCGCTATCCCACTAGTCCCTGCTGTCTTCTGGGACCTGTGTCTCCCAGAAGAAAGCGCGGGGGGGGGCGAAGGAAGTGGTGTAGATACCCGCGGGTGGCTCGGGTATCTATACCCGGAAGTGGAAGCAAATACCTGTATTACACAGGTATCTGCTCCCCCCTCCCCCTGAAAGGTGCCAAATGTGACAACAGAGGGGGGGAGGGTTCTGAAGAGTAATTTTTTTGGGTGGAACTCCGCTTTAAGAATAAAAAGCTATTACTATATAATTCAACCCCGGTAGGTCTTGGCTATTCTGCTACATTGTATAAAAAGATAGTCAACGACATAATGGCAACAACCCCGTCATAATAGCTCTGGAGGGTGGGCGGGGCTGGGAACACAGGGGCAGCGACTTTCATCCCAGAGTCACCAAGAGAAGCTCTTGGCCGATGTGCCTAGGCACCATTCACTCCGAACTGACATGGAAGATCGAGATTACAGGTCGTGACATCTTTAAAACTCCATTTCTTGGATCTTGCTCTCCTACTCTCACACCATAAGCAGTTGAATTCCCGCACTTTATAAACCTTTCAGCCAGAGCGGACGCTTCCTGTCACACTGGAGGGTTAAAGGCAGCGTGTTGAATCTGCAAATGCCGTTTCCTGAGCCAGCGGGACATCTCGCATTATTTGTGTTGGAGGAGATGTCGGAGGCACTCCATGTACAGAATGTATAATTTATCGGCACAATGCTAAGCGTGCTCCACAGGGAGGGCCTGAAATAAGCGTCGCCCCGCGGGGAGGCGGAGGGACTTTTTTTTATTATTTTTTTGTGCGATCCGTGCCGGGAACAAATTTTACAATTCTTCCAACAACATCAGTGCCGGGAAACGATCCTGGCGCTTAACGGTAAAACAAGGCGCAGCCGCCAACCCGATGTTCTCCTGTTTGTATTGAGCGCAATGACGTCAGGCCATCAATCATTGTCTAATCGCAGAAGATGGCGGAAAGGGAAAATAAATATTATCTTTTTATTGGCTCCCGAGATAAATATTTCTCTTATTTTTTATGAATGCATTTGAAGATATTTGGTGTCCGGTCCGAGGAAACGTCAGAAGTCAGCATTTGGGACACACATAGGCCATCTGCCTGACGTTCCTTTACCTAAGCACTGCTTGTGAAGTCCAGATCACCCCAATGCATACAATTACCCAGCCTGATGTTCAGACGTTGTGTTCCTAAGACGGGATTACCATTCAGGTCATGGTGAGCGGCCATAACTAGCCCAAAAACCCTTCATTAAAACACAGAGGGGTACAGTATTTACTATCCAAAACAATTATTACCCAGCCATTGGTTTATAGACCAGGTAAATCCTGACTATAGAACCATTTATCCAACTGTCCATCCACAGCCTCTGGCGTATCGACCAGATAAAGTCTAAATATAGAACCAGCTATCCAACTGTCCATCCACAGCCTTTAGTTTTTAGACCAGATACGCCCTAAATATAGAACCATTTATCCAACTCTCCATCCAGAACCTCTCGTTTATAGACCAGATAAATCCTAAATAAAGAACCATTTATCCAACTGTCCATCCAGAGCCTCTCGTTTATAGACCAGATAAATCCTAAATAAAGAACCATTTATCTAACTGTCCATCTAGAGCAGTGGTTCTCAACCTGGGGGTCGGGACCCCCTTGGGGGTCAAATGATGATTTGCCAGGGGTCACCAAACCCTGGGCTGTTCTTGAAGCTCGCACTGCTCTCCCAGCCTTTTTGCGGCCGCCCAGCAGGGCTATCCCTAGAGCCCGTGGCCGCCCACTTAGCCTCTCTGCAGCCACCCATTCAGTTCATGGCATGGCTGGGGGGCAGAGACTAGAGGTCAGCTGACTGGTGAGGATTGGGAAGTGGGAGGGGCTGGAGGAGACCCTATCTCCTGATTTTGGCATGGGTGTCACTGCTAGACACCACAAAGTCAGAAACACAGTGAGTAACAATAGCTGATCAGATCTGCAGGTGACCTTGATCAAGTGCACCTAAGTTGGCTGATAAGAACTCCGCCAAAGGAACTGCCACTCATCCCCCACCAAGGAGTAAAAGAAGGAATAAAAATACCGAATACATGGAAGGGAGAGGAAAAGAGGGGGAGGAACAAAGAAAAAGGGAAAGAAAGAATAAGCGAAAGAACAAAAAAAAAAACAGCTAAAGAGAGAGATGAGGAAAAAAAAAAAGAAATTAGGATAGAGAGAGATAAAAGGGAAAAAAAGGAGAACAAAGAAAGTGGTACATCCTAAAATGTACCATAAGGAGTTTTTAATGATGTACGAGTGGAAGGGAATCAGGGAGCGCTAAATATCCGTGGGATAGGGGCACAAATTACTTGTCTTGCCTTGGTGACAACCCACACTACGAAACTAAAATAACTTTACTGTTAGGGGTCCCCACAACTTAGGAAATGTTATCAAGGGGTCACGGCACTAGGAGGGTTGAGGACCACTGATCTAGAGCCTCTCATTTATAGACCAGATAAATCCTAAATATAGAACCATTTATCCAACTGTCCATCCAGAGCCTCTGGTTTATAGACCAGATACATCCCAAGATACATCCATACAATTTTCCACCAAGAAGTGTTGGTTAATATCCCAGATACATCCTAAATACAGAGCAATTTATCTATCCATCCATCAAAAGCCACTGGCTTATAGAGCACATACAGCCTAAATAAAGAACCATTTTTCCAACTGTCCCTAAAGGGGTGACCAGTAGTACAGTAGCCTCCATATATTTCTCATGGCAGGCTGACATTCCAGCCCATAGACTTACTACGAGTGGACTAATGGAAAGCTTACCAGCATGACTGTTATGAAGCACTATGGTGGTTCATATTGTCTAAGTCAGGGATCTCTAAACTATCGTCCTCCAGCTGTTGCAGAAATACACGTCCCATGAGGAATTGTAAAACTCTGACATTCACAGACATGACTAGGCATGATGGGAATTGTAGTTCCTGAACAACTGGAGGGCCATAGTTTGGAGACCCCTGGTCTAAGTTACAACTTTTGGGTCCAGCACCCCCTCTGCAGCACCATGGACAGACTCTCGTGTGTCCCAGACCAAGCAACGTCAGGTGATGACAACCTCAAGCATTGGATGGACTATGCCAGAGAACAGGTTTATCGATGACGTATTCAGGTAGAGTGGTTTATTTTTCTAATCAGCGGAGTTTCAGCCACATAAGAATGGTTCCCGTGTCCATCAATGCAATGTTATGGAGGAGAGGGAAATCTAGAAGCCGTGACGGTGGACTCGTCCTGTGTGTCTCTGGCAGCTGTTATCCCCCATAATTCCTGCACATCTGGAATCCTGACTTCATGTGTTGTATTGTATGTAGATTACCTATTCCATGGCTTCTAAGTCAGCCACCAGATGCTTCCTCTTCTCTGGCTGAAGCCTCTTTAATTACTCATCGTAGTTCTGTTTAATGCTCTCTGTCAGCTGTAACTCTGTGACCCTACAAGTCTGTTACCTCTCAATACACATACATGACGGGATGTTCTTATAGTCAGGCAGGTAAGCAACTTCATGACTGGATGTATACATCTGTATATTATTAAATATGACAAGGGCTTCCTAGAGACCCGGAGGAATAAAACAAATGTCACTGGATCTAATCTAATCTGACCTTAAATTTCTATACATACAGAATTGGGTCTAGAGTATACAGAGCCAATAGACCAACCTTAAAGTACAGTGCCTTGCAAAAGTATTCACCCCCCCCTTGGCTTTTTACCTATTTTCTTACATTACAGCCTTTAGCTCAATGTTTTTATAATCTGAATGAATTATATGTGATGGATCAGAACACAATAGTCTAAATTGGTGAAGTAAAATTACAAAAATATATACATAAAACTATTTTTCAGAAATAAAAAAAATGATAATTGGCATGTGCGTATGTATTCACCCCCTTTGTTATGAAGCCCATAAAAAGCTCCGGTGCCACCAATTTCCTTCAGAAGTCACATAATTGGTAACATGATGTCCACCTGTGTGTAATCTAAGTGTCACATAATCTGTCATTCAGGGCTGATCCTAAGCTTTGCACCCAGGCGCTTGCAGACGTAGGGGCGCCGAAGTGCCAGGCTTTGTACAGACGAGCGAACATGTCCGAAGAAAACGGTCAAACCAAAATCCCCGCGGACAGACAGTGCGGTGACGTGACGGTGACGTTGACGCCGCCACATCCGCAAACCTGGAAGTTCAATGCTTCCACGCATGCGTCGAATCACTTCGACGCCATGCGCGGGTTCTCGGGCCAGCGGACATGTCCGATGAGTCGTACTGACCATCGGACATGTCCGACGGACAGGCTTCCAGCGGACAAGTTTCTTAGCATGCTAAGAAACTTTTGTCCGCTGAAAACCTGTCTACTAGGCCGGAAAATTGTCCGGTCGGCCCTACACACGACCGAACATGTCCGCGGAAACTGGCCCGCGGACCAGTTTCAGCGGACATGTTCGGTCGTGTGTACGAGGCCCCAGAGTTCTCCCCTCCCTCCATCTCTCCTTGTTTGTGTCCGCCCAGAACTAGTGTTCTGAGCATAGGTGTGTGTCTGTCCAGAACTGATGTGTGAGCATAGGGCAGCCCGTTCAGCCTGGCAGTGCTCGGGGAGGGGCAGCTCTTCATCCTGACACAAGGGTTCTAGTTTTCAGTGGCTGCTAAGTGCTGATGTTCAGGAATGAATTCCTCACACTGGGAGTCTTGGATCCTGCACTGTCTCCACCAACCCCAGTTGGAATGCCTCCCCCTCCCATCTCTATCTCGGGCTGCACAGAGAGAGAACCGAGGTGAGTCACAGTGTTCAGTGTGCTGTGTGCTGGAGGATGGCATCTGCAGCATCCCTTTACACATGCTCTGGGCTGCCCCTGCTCTAGATGTTTTATGGCATGATAGATTGCATAGGGAATAAAAAAAAAAAAAAAACAGAGAAATTGCTGTACTAACACAAGCAATGTTTGGGGTTGTGCAGCGATCCCCCCTGCTTTGCTACTATGTTCTAAAAAGCAGACCGCCCCTCTGCCAGAACACACTGATCAGCGCTCACAGCCATTGGCTACCAACTCTGATCAGATGCCAGTCGGATGGTGGTTTTCCAGCACGCCGGTTCAGCACAACTGACTTCTGTCGGACAGGCAGCTGTACACACGCGCTGAAAGTCATCTCGTTTCTGCTGAACCGGCTGATTTTGACAGATTATCGGCCCGTGTGTACCCAGCTTGCATTATCAGTTCAAGTAAAAAGTAAAAGTAAAAATGCCTGAAAGAAAACAAATGCAGCCACCACAACTAAGGCCTGGAAAGCTTCAATGTAATTCATTTTTGTTTTTGGGCGGAATATCCTACCTACCATGGAGCCAATACTATCATATTCATTAATTAATTTATACACAGTATTAATATTCTACATATTTGTTTTAGCTCTGACAGATTTATGCATTGCTTAACAAAGAACCCCGAGTCAGTGACATCAGCCTCTGCACCAGAAGAGCTTACACTCTAATGTCCACCCCCACAGTCACACACTATTATTATTATACATCTATAAAGCTCTGACATATACCAGAGTGCTGTACAGAGAACACTGAGCCAGTCACATCAGTCTCTGTACCAAAGGAGCTTACACTTTAATGTCCCCTTCCCCACAGTTACACACTATCATTCTTATACATTTATATACCTCTGACATATACTGCAGTGCTGTACAGAGAACACTGAGCCAGTCACATCAGTCTCTGCACCAGAAGAGCAGACTCTGGGGCCCTCTAGGGCCCGTTAGTGTGGGCACCAATAAAGATGCTTTAGTCTTTTTGGCTGGTGGGAGCAATTGTTACTTACTTCCAGATGACTTCAAGCTGTAGTTTGATGGTACCAAGTTCTGTTATGTCTACTATGATGATTCTGGGCCGAGTGGTAAAGAAGTCCGCACTGTCACACGTAACAATGCCAACTGAGATGGTGGATAATCCCCGCAGCTCCACGACCTACCAAAGAGAAAACATCTTAATTCACCAGCAGAACAGAATAAGATATTGTGATGATGCGTTTAATGGACACTTATTTGTGTGTAGCATCATCTATAAAATCTCTCCTGTAAATTCCAGGCATTGTCAGTAAAACATCACTCGTATGTCAGAGGTTCCCCCGCAGATTTATCGGTGTAGTGGGGGGGACGCTGCTATTTATACGCCGCATGCCACTGCGCACAACACTATGTCTATGGCTGGATGCAGAGATTTAATGCAAGGTATGCATACCTTTTTACCCTAAAGACCTTTAACACTGAGAGATGTCTTGGAGGGCAGCCAAATCCCATAACAAGACCCCTTCTGGAGCTCCATATGTTCCTTTACATCTGGAAGGGCTGGATTAACTCTCACGCTGCTGGAATGTAACTCTGCCCTATAAACCTGGAGCCAGCACTTTAATGTGATAGTAAAAAGACATAAATAGAGATGGAAGTTTTATCATCTTTTTTTGAAGAATTAGGCCCAGATTCACAGAGAGCAAGGCGCACATTACGCCGCCGTAGAGCAAACACCGTACGCCACGCCAATGCAGCGCGGAGAGGAGAGGCAAGCATTGAATTCAGCAAGTCAGTGCTCCCAACGCTGCGCCAGCGTGGGTTTTGAAGGCACACGCCGGCGTAGGTTGAAGTGGGCGTGAACCCATGCAAATGAGGTGTGACCCCATGCAAATGATGGGCCGAGCGCCAGACAGGTACATATCACGAACTGCGCATGCGCCGTGACGTGGACGCATGCACAGCATCCCCCTGCGCCTGCTCACAACCACGCCGGCACAACTGCTTAGCTACGCAGGTTCACTGCGTACGCCGTGAACATAATGAACGCCCAGCCAGACACACGTCCAACGCACAATACGCCGGCTTGTGTTCCCTGGTGCAGACCTGTGCATGTCTGTTGCCGGGTTGCACCTCATTTATGGGGAATAACTTTATGCCGGACGTACAACTTACGCGCATCTCACGTAGCATGCGCCGGGCACACGCACGTTTGTGAATCGGCGTATTTTCCTCATTTGCATGTTTGAATGGCTAATCAATGGGAGCAGCACCATGCGCCCAGCCCATATGTGTGTGCAGGCTTTGTCGGCGGGGTGTAGCCTGTTTTTAGGCGCATGTTGGTTTGTGGGTCTGCCGCACACATACGCCGGCGCACATTTGCACTTACGTCGGCATCGGTACTTGTAAAAAAATGGTATCGGTGCATACCTACAGCAACGCCCAACAGACATTGACATATAACAGAAGGTTTTTTTTCTGCCAATTAAAATAAATACTTGATGTCTCCAGCACTTCCTACCGTCCACTATTTACCACTTATCAACCTTGCAGTGATTTTTTGAGACGTGCTCAGAATGGACCTTATCTTGCAAATTATTTATTTTAAGAGTGCCAAACACCACTTGATTTGTTTGTTTTTGATTCAAACTGCAATCAGAATTATGAGAGATCATTTAACACTCTAAAAATATAAAAAAAATATATACAAATGATATTATTATAATTTTTAAAGCACAAAAAGAAGTCCATCCTGCTTCTTGGTTGGAAGTGATTGGAAAATGGCCATAGCTGAGATCCATAGGGAGAGATTGAGGAGAGAGGGACATATGATGTGTAATAAACTGTCAGTGTACAAATGAATCCGAGAAATCAGAGCCAACGTGACTGCACAGTCAGCTTTAACAGGAAGTGACATGCTGAGCTTTGTAGTGCAGCACGCACATCTTACCTTGATTTCAAAGTTCTCACAGAGATTGGGTATAAATATCCTCTCCTCTTCATCCCACATTTGGCTGTCGTCTGTTTCGATTTTGCCTTTTAACCTCCACCTCTGGCGGCCGAGTCGTATTAACACCTACGAGACAAAGATAGCGGAGTTATACGAGGGAAGCGGAACGGATACCACACATATAAGCCTGAGTAATGTAATGTGAGTGAAGCTGGAGTCCACAATGTTATGTGATCAGCTGTCACTGGTATGGGGTCAGCTGTCACTGGTATAAGGGTCAGAGTTCACTGGGATGGGGGGGTCAACTGTCACTGGGATGGGGTCAGCTGTCACCGGTATGGGGGGTCAGCTGTCACTGGGATGGGGGGGTCAGCGGTCACTGGTAGCTGTGACTTGTATGGGGGTCAGCTGTCACTGGTAAGGGGGTCAGCTGTCACTGGTACGGGGGTCAGCTGTCACTGGTACGGGGGTCAGCTGACACTGGTACGGGAGTCAGCTGACACTGGTACGGGGGTCAGCTGACACTGGTACGGGGTCAGTTGACTCTGGTACGTTGTCAGCTGACACTGGTACGGGGTTTAGCCAACACTGGTACGGGGGTCAGCCAACACTGGTACGGGGGTCAGCCAACACTGGTACGGGGGTCAGCCAACACTGGTACGGGGGTCAGCCAACACTGGTACGGGGGTCAGCTGACACTTGTACGGGGATCAGCCGGCACTGGTATGGGGAATCAGCCAGCACTGGTATGGGGGGTCAGCCGACACTGGTATGGGGGTCAGCTGACACTGGTATGGGGATCAGCTGTGACTGGTATGGGGGTCAGGTGTCACTGGATCATAAGATCATTTCCTGCTATTGGTCGCAGAGATGCTTATAATTGGTCGTACTGAGTGCAGAGAACAAACAGGGAAGCTTTATATTGATTGTAAACCTCAGAACATGAAATATGGAAAAAGTATATCCCTCTATAGTGTGTACTTGTCTCATTCCAGAGCACTAAGTGCAATTTCTGTCCGCTGCAATAAACTTATTGTCCTAGAAAAAAGTTTAGAATCACTAACTGTAGTAAAGTAGTCAGGTGACTTATTGGTTTGGATCTAAAGTTATCCCGAGAAAACGAGCTTGGCCTGTCTTCCATTGGAATCCTTCACCACTTCACTTCTCAGTTCCCGAATCTCAGAGTTTACCGGAGCCGTGTGCCAGACTTGGCGAGCTTCATGTCCGCCGTAGCTGGTAGTAAAACCCTCCTTTAGTAGTTCAGGGAATTGACGGACAGCGTTCATACTCCCCGAGCTACACGTCACTCCCTAATAACATTTATCAAGTCAGAAGACATACAGTAACTCCTCTCTGAATATATGACTATTCATCTGCAGCCAGGATTCTCCACGATCTCTTGGGCTTGGCATACCGCTTGCCCGGTTCATGGGTTCCAGTAAACACTGCAGAGGATTCTGGGAAAATGATGTCAGTATTCCATGGTTTATGAACCAGGGCACGGTGTATGGTCCCTGGATGGGAAAGAAATATGGTTACTGTACCTCGTAGTGATCTCCGGGGCAAAGCCGGGCGTAACCCACCAGACCTACACAAGAGAAAGACAGTTAAACACTCTGAAGATTTTTATGATCAGTCTCCGGTTCATTTCAACACATTTCCAAATATACAGCCGCCTTTTTTTTTAAAGCTTAAATCATTGGAAAGGTCATTAATCACTCGCAAAACTACTAGACGATTGTCAGTTATTTAATACTGGTAGTAAATCAGGATGCAAAAATACGTTTGTGTTTTTATCTCCATTGAGCCTTTCTATTATGATATAGGGAAACGATCATTTGCAAGCAATAATTAGTCACATGTAAAACACTGTCTGCCCATTAGAAATACAACATTAGATAGTTATAAAGTGTAAAACTTGCTCTCAAGACCAGGAGAGGCGGAGTCTATCTTAAAAGATAAACCATTAAAGTATAATTAAATAAAATTGACTGTATCTAAAATTTATCTAAATCCACTTTTAGTTCTAAAGCAGTGTTCTCCAAACTGCTGCCCTTTGCTTGCTTTTATCCGGCCCTTGGGCACTATTTCCTCCCAATGACACCAACAATGAGGCCCACTGACACCAGTGACGGGGCACTACTCCTCCCGCTGGCACCAGTGACGGGGGGCTACTTCTCCCGCTGGCACCAGTGACGGGAGGCTACTTCTCCCGCTGGCACCAGTGACGGGGGGCTACTTCTCCCGCTGGCACCAGTGACGGGTGCTACTCCTCCCGCTGGCCCCAGTGGCGGGGCGCTACTCCTCCCGCTGGCCCCAGTGGCGGGGCGCTACTCCTCCCGCTGGCACAAGTGACGGGGAGCTACCATCTAGAAGGGCAGGGCTTCCTCTTTTCAAATGCTAATTAAGTTGTATACCTGGTTTGTAAAGGTTAGGAAAACAGTAAGTGATGTTGGCCGGAAACAAGGGGAAGGCATAAAAGAAGATAACACAGCCATGTGCTGAACACAGGGCGGGGAGTCTGGAAGAAGCAAAGATTCCATAACAAGAAGAAGAACTAAGAAGGAAGGATGCTCCATAACACCAAGGGAGGTGTGTGCCAGAGGGGACTTAACAAGACCAAAGAACGGTCTTCACCTGGGGATGACAATAAAGCTGCACTATAACCGAAGCCAAGTAACTTTTTAGTGTATGCCTATCGCATACAGACCACTGTCAATGCTCATTTGCTGGGAAGGTTAGGTAGCTTGTGCATGTGTGTTGTATGCATATTTATTATACTGTGTATGGCTTGTGTCGTTTTCCTACAATTGTGAGTAGTTTGTATGTGCTGCATTCTTGTTTAGTAAAAGCAAATTATAATACTACAGGGACTTCTGCTTCCTTGTTTTACCACAAAGTAACTCGAAAGATACACGCAAAACACCTCTTCCCCTTAGTGGTCTGTAGAGGCGCTTGCATTAACTATTAGAAGAGGTCGGGCATAGCAAAAAAAAATGGTCGTATTTAGGTGTGGTGCACAAATGATATAACAGGAGACTCAAGACTATAAAAATAGAAGGATTATCTAATCTAATGTATGTATTTATGAGATTTCACTCAGGGTACAAAATTACCTTTCATCTTAATTTGAAATTCCCCCAGATGCATTTCCAGTGCTCCTTCGATTGTACACATGTCCTAGAGGAAAAAAATAAACACATATATAGCATCAGAAAAGACCTCAACACCCCAAGGACGTATCTGCCCCCAGATGATTTGTATTTGGTATGTGTGTGTAGAAATTATGTATATAGACCTACAGAACAGACCGTGCACAGTCCACATGGGCTTTGCTGCTTAAAGTGTTACTAAACCCAGGACTCTGCATTCACTATATCTGGTCTCCCACAGCACACAGGACATGGAAATGCAATAGTTTCAGTAAATATAAACTGCTAAATACCTTTTCTCATCAGCAGTTGGAGCAGTCTTGTGACTTCTATCAGTGTCTGATTAAAGCTTGTAGGAGGAGTTTTCATTCTACTCTGACTGTCCTATGAGGCTGCAGGACCCACTACCCTCTGTTTGGACAGTGCAGATTGGCCCTGTGCTGATTACATGCACTCTAAAATAAAAAAACTTGCATGGTGGAAAGTTCTTGCGGGCGTGCTCCTGTGATACTGCCGGTGGCTAAAGGGCCTCCCTGTATCACCCGGCGTGCCACGTCATTGGATATGATTGACAGCAGCGCTAGCCAATGGCTGCTTTCAATCAACGAATGAATGAGCCGAGAAGCCTACGTGTTCACGGCGTGGGACTTTCGAAGGGTCAGGTAAGTAAACGGGGGCGCTAATGCCGAGAATGCATTAAAGGGGTTTTCCACCCATTTTTTAAGTTTATTAAAAGTCAGCAGCTACAAAAAGTGTAGCTGCTGGCTTTTAATAAACTGACACTTACCTGCTCCAGCGTTCCAGCGACGCGCCGGCCGGGGGTCAGCTCCTCTCCCCCCCCCCAGCCGGCGTCTTCATTGTCACTGTGGGCACCCGGCCGAGACAGTTTTCGGCTTCACGGCCGGGCACCCACTGCGCATGCGCGAGAGGCACTGCGCATGCGCGCGCGGCCCTGTTTGATTGGACAGGCGATCGCCTGGGACCTGTCATGTGTCCCAGGCGATCGCCTACAGGGAGGGCTGCCAAAAGGCGATATGACGTATCGCCTTAGCAGCCCCTCGGTGGAAGGAGGAAGTGGGACAGGAAGTCCCCTTCTCCTGAAGCCCCCACTCCCCCCCCCCAAAAAAAATTACATGCCAAATGTGGCATGTAAGGGGGCGAGGAGTGGGTTAAGCGGAAGTTCCAATTTTGGGTGGAACTCCGCTTTAAGGTGAAAAAACAGGTACCTTTACAACCCCTTTAAGCTCTCATTGACTAACATGGCATTTCACACGGCACGTGATCCAGGGACTCACAAGTCGGATCCCAAGACGCAAGAGTGTGAACCGAGCCTAATTCCGCATACACACGATCATTTTTCGACATGAAAAAAACAGACGTTTTTAAAAACGCCATTTAAAATGATCGTGTGTGGGCTTCAAATTGTTTTTCGGCTTCTGAAAAACGAAATAATTTTTTTTTTTAACATGCTGCATTTTTTAACGTTGTTTTAAAAAAAAATGTTTTTCGGGTTGTAAAAAATGATCGTGTGGGGGCAAAAACGACGTTTTAAAACCGCGCATGCCCAGAAGCGAGTTATGAGACGGGAGCGCTCGTTCAGGTAAAACTACCATTTGTAATGGAGTAAGCACATTCAACACACTGTAACAGACAGAAAAGCGCGAATCGTCTTTTACTAACACGGAATCAGCTAAAAGCAGCCCAAAGGCGAATAGAACTTCTCCTTTAGATTGCCTTCGTACGTGTTGTACGTCACCGCGCTTTGTTCATCGTTTTTCTAAAAACGATGGTGTGTGGGCAACATCGTTTTTAATGATGAAGTTGGAAAAACGTAGTTTTTTGGAAATGCTGAAATTACTCAAATGAATTAATGCGCGTGCGCCAACGTACCACAGTGGTGAAAATGGGCTCTTATTGTCGGAGATGTAAGCAGCTTACGAAGTTCATGTGTTAATGGCAAAAATATCAATAAATAGAAATGGCAAGTAAGAGAGGGAGGTGCAATCCACAGGAAATGCCTAACACTAACAGATGGTGTTCTGCAGAAAAGGGACCTAATTAAAACCTCTTTCTAAGTTTGTAATAAAAAGTAGGAAGCAATTTTTTAATCAGGTCCCGTCTGCTGGCTGGCTGCCTAACGGGGGAGTTTTTATTAGGCACTTTCAGGAAGGACAAGGATTTAATAAGTTAGGATTAGCAGAGGACGGGGGATGGGGTGGGTGGAGCCTATTTCTCCAATCTTCCCCTTGAAATTTATTTGCAAATTGGAGTTTTGGATCTTCTGCTTGCTTTAATGTTTTTTTTCCTAAAATTCTCAATGTTTCCATCCTTTATCACTGCTGCTGATCTCCTGCAGCCTCTTTCAGCCACTTTCTGCCTACATGTAGCGTCTGCTCCACATCGTTGCTCTGGACGGATTTGGCGACAGTGACACGGATGCTTGTAGTATCTACCAGGGGTGGTGACAGGATGACACAGTTGTCACCTCATAACAGGAAGTGCCTATTTTATTGAAAGATACAGAAATAACTCCCAACTCTGGGCAAATAAAATATATCCTCTGCAGGGGGGGCTGTGCCCACAATGCAAAAGGCCAATTGCTTTTTTTGTATAGGGCAAGGGTCTCCAAACTCTTCAAACAAAGTGCCACCTAACTGTCCTTCAGGTTTTGGGGGAGGGGGGGGGGGGTCAGACTGTGGCCCATGAGATTAGAAAATGTCCTGGCATCAGTGGGAATAAACAATGCTCATTTAGTAGTTTTAGTGGGAGGAGTGATGTCCCATTATTGGTGTCTGTGGGAGGAATTAGTGCCCCATCATTGGTGTCTGTGGGAGGAATTAGTGCCCCATCATTGATGTCTGTGGGAGCAATGGTGCCCCATTACTGGTGTCAGAGGGAGGAATAGTGTCCCATCCTTGGTGTCAGTGGGAGGAATGGTGCCCCATCACTGGTGTCAGAGGGAGGAATAGTGTCCCATCATTGGTGTCAGTGGGAGGAATGGTGCCCCATCATTGCTGTCAGTGGGAGGAATGGTGCCCCATCAATGGTGTCAGTGGGAGGAATGGTATCCCATCATTGGTGTTAGTAGGAGGAATGGTGCCCTCTCATTGGTGTCAGTGGGGGGGAATAGCGCCCCATCATTGGTTTTAGTGGGAAGAATGGTGCCCCATCATTGGTTTTAGTGGGAAGAATGGTGCCCCATCATTGGTTTTAGTGGGAAGAATGGTGCCCAATCAGTTGGGGGAATAGTGAACTATAGTGAACTATTGGGGCTGTGCCCACACTGCAGGGGGTGATTTCTAATTGGCCCAACTTTAACATGATTGAAAAGCACTTTTATAATAAAAAGATGTGTTAAAGTTTAGAATATCAGATTTTAATGATTGGGATTCCATCTACTTAAATAAAGTCTTGCAAACCTGTCTCAGAAGACTAGTGATTGCTTGGCTTTCTTTTCTATAAAGCTTGCCAGTTTAATGCAGAGGTGTCCTCCCATTGAATTCTGCAGGTTTAATGTCATGAATGTGAGCATCAAATAGTCTTGTGACCCACCTCTGTGCACTCCTGGAAGTTCCTGTACAGTTCGATGAGACTTTCCCGCGATGCCTTTGTGGTAGGGGACAGAGAAAAGGCGTGCTTCATGTTACTGGCTCCGACTCGCAGCTTCCACTGGACGCAGTACGTCTCGTACAGCTCCTCAATCTGAAAGACACACAAACCATGGAGACCGGTGAAGGAAGGATCAGCAATGAGCAGAGCTCACAGACAGGGCCGCTGATAAGGCAGTACAGCCGGCCCTCCTGTATCTGGCCCCATCAAAAGGGATCTGCGGAGCAGGAGGGCCGGCTGTACTGCCTTATAGCTGATATTTGTGACTCTTGTGGATCCCTCTCAGTGCTCCCGACTTCTACTCTTCTTTCTCCCTCCAGCTGCACTGCAGGGGGATTGGTACATGGATCTGTGACCCCTCCCACACACCTGCTGTGTGCCCCCCTTCTCTGCAGCGCTGCAGGCTTCCCTCCTCTCCTCTCCCAACGGCAGCTGCTGTGGGCACACAGGGGGGTCAGTTTCAGGGAGGAGACCTGTAAATATGTCATATATACTGGCCCCTTCCTTTCCTGAATGAAGACAGCCAGTGACTGGACCAGAACGCTTGAGAATATGTAAGTATGAACATCTTACTTCTGTAAGGTAGTTAGTATAGTTGCTGGACTTCAACATTATCAATTTAACCACTTTATTACCGAGCCATAGCCGAAGTGCAGCCCCAGCAGTGCCTCCTCATCAGTGTACATCAGTGCAGCCTCACCAGTGCCCATCAGTGCAGCCTCACCAGTGCCCATCAGTGCAGCCTCACCAGTGCCCATCAGTGCAGCCTCACCAGTGCCTATCAGTGCAGCCTCAGTGTACATCAGTGCAGCCTGACCAGTGGCCATCAGTGAAGAAAAATTACTTATTTACAACATTTTAGAACAAACTTTTTTATATCCTCTTTTCATTCGTTTAACAAAAAATTAAAAACCCCAGTGGTGATTAAAGTAGAGCTCCACCCAAAAGGAGAAGCCTTGCTTGTTTGCTTCCTCCCCACCTCCGCTGCCACATTTGGCACCTTTTGGGGAGGGATAGCTGTCAAAACCAGGTACCTGCTCCCACTTTCAGGTAAGTTTGCCTCAATCGCTGTGCGGCGATCGATGCAATTTCCGGCCCCTCCTCCTTCCTCCTGCTGCCTTCTGGGAGACACACAGGTCCCAGGTGACAGCGGGACCATTCAGAAAGCGCAGCACGACTTGCACATGCGCAGTAGGTAACGGCAAGGCTTTTCCTTAGTGAAGAGGCCGGCTCTTGCACCCGGAGCCGATGGACGGATCGGCTTCGGGTGCCGACATGTCGGGATCCCTGGACAGGTAAGTGTCCATTTATTAAAAGTCAGTGGGTATAGGATTTGTAGCGGCTGGCTTTTAAAAATAAATAAAAATCCGGATGTACCTCCGCTTTAAGTTTTCACAGTTCAGAACGCTGTCCTATCGGCATTCAAAAAACATTTGACGTAACAATCTAATATTTCTCGTGTTTACTGAATGTTCGCACACAAATAACACGGAGATAATCCCCGATGGGAAACAAACTCTTATTCTCTTTTAGGCTTCAGGACAAAAAGTTTCCCAATTCCTGGCAGCCTGACGTCTAAACTATTGTGGAATGTGGTTCAGATCCGGGGTCCAGAGGGAAATCTACAATTCTGTTGTGACTCATCTGGGGTTGTAGAGTCATGTACCAGACACACACAATGGGGTAACGACCTCGATTTTCTCTCTCTTTAGGATTACTGGGGAGGGATTCTGGATGAAGTGGGCAGAGTCATGAACAAGATGGGCTTGTTTAAGAAGGTAGCCAGTGCAGCCAGTCCTGGAAGGTGACCAGATGCAAGATTTTAACATAACTAGATGATGTCATCAGCAGGGCTGGTGCAAGGATTTTTGACACCCTAGGCGGCTGCCTGCTGATGCTGAGACTTGAGTTGCTTGCTGAAGAGAGTAGGAACAGCGGCTGCCTAGTTTGCCTGGTGGTAGCACCGGCCCTGGTCATCGGTCCGCTGCAGGCAGGAGGAAGCATTTGCTTAGTCTCCCCAATACCAGTGATCAGACTGTATATTGTAACTTTTTAGCAGGTCACAAAATGAGAGGCTGCAGCAGTGACTGATCGGTGTCAAAGATTTGTGAAAACAACTATGAACTCCACAAGAACCAGGATTTGTATGATCATCTCTGAGCCAGAATCGCAGTCTAGGAAGTGAAAAAATATGGTGCTGTCTTTCTGGAGGGCAAAGCGGATGAAGATGTTGTCAGTCGGAATACTATGAACTCTCTGAGAAGTAATAAGGACCTGCAAGTAGGGATGTCCCGATACCGATACTAGTATCTGTACCGATACTAGTATCTGTATCGGTACCGATACTAGTATCGGTATCGGTACCGATACCGAGCATTTCCTGAGTACTTGTACTCGGCTGAAATGCTCCGATGCTTCACCCGATACCTGGGCAGTCAAGTATCGGGTGGTGGGGGGGAGTTACAAGTCTTCTCTGTGCTGTCTTCTCCCCCCGTGCTGTCTTCTCCCCCCGTGCTGTCTTCTCCCCCCATGCTGTCTTCTCCCTCTTCGTGCCGCTCCCCCTCTGTGCCGCTCTCCCCCTCCGTGCCGCTCTCCCCCCATGCTGTCTTGTCCCCCTCTGTGCCGCTCTCCCCCGTGCTGTCTTGTCCCCCTCTGTGCCACACCCCCCCGTGCTGTCTTGTCCCCCTCTGTGCCGCTCTCCCCCTCTGCTGTCTTGTCCCCCTCCATGCCGCTCTCCCCCCGTGCTCTCTTGTCCCCCTCCATGCCGCTCTCCCCCCGTGCTGTCTTGTCCCCCTCCATGCAACTCTCCCCCCGTGCTGTCTTGTCCCCCTCTGTGCCACTCTCCCCCCCCGTGCTGTCTTGTCCCCCTCTGTGCCGCTCTCCCCCCCTGCTGTCTTGTCCCCCTCCATGCCGCTCCCCCTCCCCTGTGCTGTCTTCTCCCCCTCCGTGCCGCTCTCCCCCTGTGCTGTCTTCTCCCCCTCCGTGCCGCTCTCCCCCCGTGCTGTCTTGTCCCCCTCTGTGCCGCTCTCCCCCCGTGCTGTCTTGTCCCCCTCTGTACCGCTCTCCCCCCCTGCTGTCTTGTCCCCCTCCGTGCCGCTCTCCCCCCGTGCTGTTTTGTTCCACTCAGTCCCGCTCTCCCCCCGTGCCGTCTTCTCCCCCCTCCGTGCCGCCCTCCCCCCCTCAATTTGTCAGGATGGAGAGCGGAGGTAGGAGCCGGCTCCTACCTTTTCCGAATGGACAGAGTCAGTGATCACTGACTCTGTCCATTCATATAACTGAGCATCGTAACCTGTGTTGTTTAATAGAGCTTCTCTCTATTCATTTCAGCTGAGGCTGCAGAGAAAGGGACTGGGGAATCTGTGTCCTTAGTCCCTTTCTCTGTCTTAAAGGGGAGATGTCAGAGGTCTGTTAGGACCCCTGATATCTCACCAATTCCCCCCCAACAGGTCTGATTAAAAAAAGAGAAAAAAAATTGCAATAAATAATTTAAAAAATAAAATGTAAATAATAATAATAGTAAAAAAAAAAACACACTGACAAACCACTACCCCCCCCCCCCCCCCAAAAAAAAAAAAAAAAAAAAACGCCACTGTCACATGACATTAAAAAAAAAGTATCGGTATTCGGTATCGGCGAGTACTTGTAAAAAAGTATCAGTACTTGTACTCGGTCTCAAAAAAGTGGTATCGGGACAACCCTACCTGCAAGTCTTAAATTGCATCATGATGCATGTACCATGAGACATATATTAGATGACAGATCCACTTTAAGTCATCTCTCTGTGATTACAGCATGCCGTAATGTGAGAATATTTCCCTCGTCTCTGTTCAGCATCCTCAGAACTTGTCATTTGGAACAATGAACCTTCTGATGGCCATTTCTGGAGCTCAGGAATGCGGTTGAGGGGTCATTATCTTACTGACGACCTTCAAATTACAGGCTGAGGATGGAGCCATTTCCTGAAAATGCTACAAATTCCACCCAGGCAAATAGCCAGCAAGGATTTCTCCCGAATGACAGAAGACGAATCAAGAGAGGGAAACCGGCCGATCGGTTTGTAACATTTCATGTTGATAACTGGATTCGAGGAGACAGCATCCCATGCAACGGAGGTCACTGGGAGACCATGGGCCTCAATTCGCCTGTGACCAGCGACGAGGAACCATTCTTAGGTCTTGTCAATGGTTCTTAAGGAGAAGCGGCCAAGTTCTAAAAATATTCTGCCAATAAGTAGGACTCTATGAATGCTGCGATTTATCGCTGCGTAACAGAAGGACGCTGTGTATCAGCTTGTGTATAACTTAAGTAAGGTTACAGGGTCACAGCTGAAGCTGAACGGCTTTTGGCGTTAAACTTCCACTAGCTGGAAACAATTAAATCTGGGCTGGCGATGGTTCAGATTCAAGGCCAGCCAAATGAAGAGATTGGGGGGGGGTCGCAATCTTCATGGATGATCGATTGGCATCCATCAAAGCTTTACAACATGCTTGTAAATTTCTGCATCATGTTGACTGCTATTAAGCTAAATGTTATATCTTCATGTAAAATATCATACTAAAGGATAATTCTTACATGTCCATATATTTAACGCATAGCTAAAGAAACGGTCAGAAGTGTGGAATCCCCGTCAGGGATGTTTCTGACGAGCGATTTGCCGTTCCGATGTGTCCTAGTGACCATTGTCTTCAGGACAGAAAGTAATGGAAAATCAAATATTTTAGAGATGTAACTCAAACTGGAAGCGAGGGGAAATCTTCCAATGGAAAGTCGCACAATCAGCTGGCCTCCAGTTAGGAGGAAACACAATTAGACAACCTCTAGTTGGAGGGAACATGATCAAACAGGGATCTAGTTGGAAGAAACATGATCGGACGCCCATCAATTGGAGGGAACACAATCAGACAGGCTGCAGTCCGGGGTAGTACAACAGGGTGGCCTCCAGTTGGAGGAAACACAATTAGACAACCTCTAGTTGGAGGGAACATGATCAAACAGGGATCTAGTTGGAAGAAACATGATCGGACGGCCATCAATTGGTGGGAACACAATCAGACAGGCTGCAGTCCGGTGTAGTATAACAGGGTGGCCTCCAGTTGGAGGAAACACAATCAGCTGATCTCCAGATAAGGGGCAACCCAATTAGACAACCTCCAGTTGGAGGGAACATAATCAAACAGGGCTCTAGATGGAAGGAACATCAGTTCAGTTGGAGGGAACATGATCAGACAGCCTATAGTCGAGGGAAACACAACAGGGTGGCCTCCAGTTGGAGAAAACACAATTAGATGGCCTCCAGTTGAGGGCAACAGGATCAGATAGGTCTCCAGTTGAACGAAACACGATTGGACAGCCTCCAGTTGCAGGGAATTATGATTAGAAACCCTCCTGTTGGAGATAACATAACAGGGTGGCCTCCCGTTGGAGGAAACACAATCAGACAGCCTCCAGTTTGGGGTAACATGACCAAATGGCCTCCAGTTGGAGGGAACATGATCAGATGGGCCTTCAGTTGCAGGAAATACAATTAGAAGCCCACCAGTTGATGGGAACATGAGTGGACCGCCTCCAGTTGCAAGGAACACAACATGACGGTCTCTTGTTGGAGGGCAATTAGACAGCCTCACGTTGCAGGGCATACAATTAGATGCCCTCCAGCTGATGGGAACATGAGTAGACTGCTTCCAGTTGATGGGAACATAATTCAAAAGCCTAAAGTTGGAGGGAATGCAATTAGATGGCCTCCAAGTGCAGGGCATATGATTAGAAGGCCTCCAGTTGATGGAAGCATGAGTAGACTGTATCCAGTTGCAAGGTACACAACCCGACAGCCTCCAGTTTATGGAGTGGCCTCCTTCCTCTCCTCACATAGGGTGAGATCTGCAGCCACACAAATGTCACTTTCTTTTACAGCTTAGAGAAGTAAAGAAAAGATGTGATTGGCTCTTTCAGCTCATACATCATATGACATTATAGCACTCAGCACACCGACTCCTGACAGCTCCCGCCACTCTGCTGACCGCAGCTATTTAACAAAATGGAAGAAATGTGTGACAGGAATCCATTAGTCACGGCACATGTATGTAAAGAATGTGTGAGCGAGAGAAAATGACATCTGTCCTCCAGATGTGACAACGACCATGTCTCTGGATCCAGATTGACACGCCTGTCTGCCTTACTAAAGAGGACCTGTAACCCATGCACAGCAATGACCCAGGCCTTCTGGACAAGACAGCCAGACCCCCTAGGAACAAGTGACCACACCGCAGCAGGAGACATAAAGCACCAACTTCCTAGATTCCTATACTTACCTGGTGCAAAAAGATTTTTTTCCTTGGGGCAGAACGGGTATATGTAGAGATCATGAAATCACTTACTTTACTTATGTGGAATTCCAGCTTCCGGATGTGTCTTTCATTTAATCGAATTTCCTTTAAAAAAAAAAAAAAAAAAGTAAATTAATAGAACCAGGAGTTCAAACATAAATGGAGAAGGCAAGGTAAACTAGAGAAGGTGACACTTACTTTATCCAGATCATAAATATAACCCTGCAATAAAAGAGAGGTAAAGTCAGTGTGATCTATGAGGAAGAATACATACAAAATACCATGAACACCTATGATTTCCCCGTGTCCCTGCAGAGCCCCCTACAAACAACATTGGAACCCCTTTCCTTGTGTGATTTGGAATATTTAGGGGATCAATGTCTGACCACACAAACTCCATAGAAATCTATAATGCAGCTCTTCTTAGCCAGGGTTCCCAGGAATCTGGGGGTGCTTCCAGAGATTGATAGGTGTTCTTCGAGAAGAAAGAAGTGGCAGATTGATCTGCTACCTTCACTAACCCCAATTGTAAGCACTCACTTCTCCACTGACCACCAATGTAGGGGGTCACTTCTACAATGACCCCCAATGTAAGAGGACACTTCTAAAGTACAATGACCACACATCTAAGGGGTCACTTCTTCAATGGCCCCCTTGTGTAAGAGGCCACTTCTCCACTGACCACCAATGTAGGGGGTCACTTCTACAATGACCCCCCAGTGTAAGAGGTCACTTCTACAGTACAATGACCACACATCTAAGGGGTCACTTCTCCAATGGCCCCCTTGTGTAAGAGGTCACTTCTCCACTGACCACCAATGTAGGGGGTCACTTCTACAATGACCCCCTGTGTAAGAGGTCACTTCTACTGTACAATGACCACACATCTAAGGGGTCACTTCTACAATGATCCCCAGTGTAAGAGGACACTCCTACTGTACAATGACCACACATCTAAGGGGTCACTTCTACAATGACCCCCTGTGTAAGAGATCACCTCTACAGTACAATGACCACACATCTAAGGGGTCACTTCTACAATGATCCCCAGTGTAAGAGGACACTCCTACTGTACAATGACCACACATCTAAGGGGTCATTTCTACAATGACCCCCAGTGTAAGAGGACACTTCTACTTTACAATGACCACACATCTAAGGGGTCACTTCTACAATGACCCCCAGTGTTAGAGGACACTTCTACAGTACAATGACCACACATCTAAGGGGTCACTTCTTCAATGGCCCCCAGTGTAAGAGGTCACTTCTCCACTGACCACTAATGTAGGGGGTCACTTCTACAATGATCCCCAGTGTAAGGGTCACTTCTTAACTGACCAAGATGTCGTTTCTACACTGACCCCCAATGTAAAGGGTTAATTCTACACTGATCACCAATGTAAGGGGCCACTCCTACATTGACTACCCATCTAAGGGGTCACTTCTACACTGACCGACAATGTCAATGGTCACTTCTATACTGACCACCACCTTTACACACCTTAGGAGATCACTTCTTCAATGACCCCGTTGTGTAAGAGGTCACTTCTCCACTGACCATCAATGTGGGGGGTCACTTCTACAATGACCCTCAGTGTAAGGGCCACTTCTCCACTGACCACCCATCTAAGAGGTTGTTTCTAAATGGACCACCAATGTAAGAAGTCACTTCTACACTGACCCCCAATTTAAAAAGGTCAGATCTACACTTTTTATCAATCTAAGGGGCCACTCCTACATTGACTACCCATGTAAGGGGTCACTCCTACATTGACCGCCAATGTAAAGGGTCACTTCTATACTGACCACAAAAATAAGGTGTCACCTTTACACATCGAAGGGGTCACTTCTCCGTTGTGTAAGAGGTAACTTCTCCACTGACCACCAATGTAAGGGGTAATTTCTACAATGACCCTCAGTGTAAGGGCCGCTCCTCCACTGACCACCCTATTAAGAGGTAGTTTCTAAATGGACCACCAATGTAACAAGTCACTTCTACACTGACCCCCAATGTAAAGGGTCAATTCTACACTGATCACCAATGTAAGAGGGGCACTCATACACTGACTACCTATCTAAGGGGTCACTTCTACACTGACCACCAAAATAAGGTGTCACCTTTACACACCTAAGGGGTCACTTCTTCAATGACCCCCTTGTGTAACAGGTCACTTTTCCACTTACCACCAATGTAAGGGGTCACTTCTACAATGAACCTCAGTGTAAGGGCCACTTCTTCACTGACCACCTATCTAAGAGGTCGTTTCTAAACGGACCACTAATGTAAAAAGTCACATTTACACTGACCCCCAATGTAAAAGGTCAATTCTACACTTATCACCAATGTAGGGGGTCACTCCTACATTGATAACCCATGTAAGGGGTCACTCCTACATTGATAACCCATGTAAGGGGTCACTCCTACATTGACCACAAATGTAAAGGGTCACTTCTATACGGACCACCAAAATAAGGTGTCACCTTTACACACCTAAGGGGTCACTTCTTCAATGACCCCCTTGTGTAAGAGGTCACTTCTCCACTGACCCCCAATGTAAAAGGTCAATTCTACACTTATCACCAATGTAGGGGGTCACTCCTACATTGACTACCCATGTAAGGGGTCACTCCTACATTGACTACCCATGTAAGGGGCCACTTTTACATTGTCCATCAACCAAAGGGGTCAATTCTACACTGACCACTAATTTAAAGGGTCACTTCAACATTGACCATCAATCGAAGAGGTCACTTTTACACTAGCCAACAGTTTAAAAATATCCATAACTTGATCAAAATTCCGCCGGTCCTGCAGGGAACTGCCAAATTTTGACCAGTATGTAGTCTCCCCAGTCAATAAAAGTCAATCAAAGAGACACGTTGAAAAACTTTCCAACGATCAGCAGAAGAGTTACATGGGTTTATATTGCTGTCTGTGTCCCCACTGGGGAGAGGCACCCTAATTGCCCTGGGGACAGAAAGTGATGGGGAATCCAGAATGTTATAGTTGTCATTGGAACACATGTGTCCCCTTACTTTACTTCCAAGACAGGAAGTGAAGGGAAATCTCCCCCAATGAAACACAGACAGAGAAAAAGACAGGATTATTTGGGACTTTCTATATAACATCGGACTTACAGTTATTCTGGAAATCCCCTTTTAATTAGAATACAGGAAAACTAATTAACAAATGAAAAGGTCTGGACACATAGCAGTCTGATTGGCTGAGAGGTGATTACTGCGGGACACTGGAAGTGGAGAATGGACATCCCGCTCGTGGCAGGCAGAGAGCCAGTTCTACTCACGACAGGAAAGATTTCAGTCTTACCAGCCTGGAGTTGCGTTTCATGGCCTTCTGCTGGCCGGTCAGGAAATCCAGCTGGGTTTGATGTTCTTCAAGGTACTCGCTGCAAAATGTGCCAAAAACATTCCCGTTATGTGCATGCCAATCACAACACAGGTCACAGATTACACGGGGGCACAGCTGGATGTCAAGGCTGGAGATAGTAATTGCATAGAAAAAATCTACCACTTAAAGGCACGTGGATATCAATCTGTGAAACAGCCTGAGGATTTCATGAGTTCCGCCGGGGTGGTTTTGAGTCAAAAACTGACAAGATCAACATCACCCAGTGATCCGATCCGAACGATCTCCCAACTGAACTTCCATTTTAAATCAGCTAAATACATTCCAGGTGCATCAAAACAAAAGTCTTATAGCTGGTGTTTGTAAGAGTAGAAAAGCCTATCTCCGGCCAGCATGCTGCTGAGAAGGATCCTGGCTCTCTGTGGGGTAACAGTGGTCACTCCACAGGGGTCTGACAACCCCCCAGCCACAGCTCCCCAGTCTGAAGGGAGCATGACATTTACGGACATTTTCTCTAAAGGCAAATAGATTTTTTTAATTTAGTGTGGATTTTGGACTGAGTTGGATAGTTTTGGATGGAGTGGTGTTTTTGGATAGGATTGGATAGTTTTGCATGGAGTGGGTCTTTGGATGAAGTTGGATAGTTTTGGATGGAGTGGGTTTTTTGGATAGGATTGGATAGTTTTGGATGGAGTGGGTTTTTTGGATAGGATTGGATAGTTTTGGATGGTGTTGCATAATTTTCGATGGAATTGGATAGTTTTGGATGGAGTGAGGTTTTTGGATTAAGTTGGATAGTTTTGGATGAAGAGTTTTTTTTTGGATGGAGTTGGATAGTTTTGGACGGTGTGGGTTTTTTGGATGGCGTTGGATAGTTTTTGATGGAGTGGTTTTTTTTTGGATGGCGTTGGATAGTTTTGGACGGTGTGGGTTTTTTGGATGGCGTTGGATAGTTTTGGACGAAGTGGGGTTTTTGGGTGAGTTGGATAGTTTTGGATGGAGTGGGATTTTTAGATGGAGTTGGATAGTTTTGGATGGAGTGGGTTAGTTTTGGATGGAGTGGGATTTTTAGATGGAGTTGGATAGTTTGGACAGTGTGGGGATTTTGGATGGCGCTGGATAGTTTTGGACTAAGTGGGGTTTTTGGATGGAGTGGGTTAGTTTTGGATAGAGTTGAATAGCTTTGGATGGAGTGGGTTAGTTTTGGATAGAGTTGAATAGTTTTGGATGGAGTGGGTTAGTTTAGGATGGAGTGGGGTTTTTGGATGGAGTTGCATAGTTTTGGATGGAGTGGCTTAGTTTTGGATGAAGTGGGGTTTTTGGATGGAGTGGGTTAGTTTTGGATGGAGTGGGGTTTTTGGATGGAGTTGCATAGTTTTGGATGGAGTGGGTTAGTTTAGGATGGAGTGGGGTTTTTGGATGGAGTTGCATAGTTTTGGATGGAGTGGGGTTTTTGGATGGTGTTGCATAGTTTTGGATGGAGTGGGTTAGTTTTGGATGGAGTGGGTTTTTTGGGTGTAGTTGGATAGTTTTTGATGGAGTGGGGTTTTTGGATGGAGTTGGATAGTTTTGGATGGAGTGGGGTTTTTGTATGGAGTTGGATAGTTTTGGATGGAGTGGGTTAGTTTTGGATAGAGTGGGTTGGTTTTGGATGGAGTGGGTTAGTTTTGGATGGAGTGGGTTAGTTTTGGATGGAGTGGGTTTTTTGGGTGTAGTTGGATAGTTTTTGATGGAGTGGGGTTTTTGGATGGAGTTGGATAGTTTTGGATGGAGTGGGGTTTTTGTATGGAGTTGGATAGTTTTGGATGGAGTGGGTTAGTTTTGGATAGAGTGGGTTGGTTTTGGATGGAGTGGGTTAGTTTTGGATGGAGTGGGTTAGTTTTGGATGGAGTGGGTTCGTTTTGGATAGAGTGGGTTGGTTTTGGATGGAGTGGGTTAGTTTTGGATGGCGTGGGTTAGTTTTGAACGAAAAATCGAAATCCCAAGTTTTTACAAGAGAAGAAGGGGAAGTCTTCCAATGGGGATACGTGTACTGAGAGGGGATAATACTCAGGGCTTTTTTTCAGGGGGAACTTGGGGGAACTCGGTTCCACCACCTCTGGCTCAGACCCTTTGGTGCCTGCTCACCACAATCACTTGTAAACACAAGTCTGGTTTCTGTGTTTATAAGTGACAGCTCTGCACTCTGTGTGTAACCCCCCTGGACTCTGCACTCTGTATGTAATGTAATCCTGGTATTTAATGACCCTTTAAGACCCTTCTACTGTTTGTGAAATCTGAACGGGGTCGTGGTTGAGTTCCTGCACCTATTTTCTGAGAAAAAAAGCTCTGATAATACATAACAGAAGTCTTACAGTAGTTGTGTATAAAATGGTACTGATTTTAGCTAGGAGGAGGGGGAATATTTTCATTTTTATTTGGGGAGAATATTGGCTTGCAAAGGGAATTTATGTTTGTGGGGGGGGGGATTTCATTATCTTTGCCTTGAGCAATAGATGACCTTGCCCCGGCACTGCCTGACAATGCTCAATATACGGTAAGTGGTGAGATTGCAGAGTGTGTGGTCAGTTGGATGATTTCTGTCTTCAGGCAGTTAGCAGTGACAGGACAATCTTCAGAGGGACAATGATATACAGCCTGCCAGAGATCAGGATGGAGATGGAGGAATGTAAAGATTGAAGAACATGGTGGTGGCCACCATGAGCTTTCCATCCAGAGGCCTTATCAGTTCCATAGGAGAGATATATTGGGAATTAATGAGGCGTTTTTAAACAAATTTCTCAAAGCCGCACACCATGTACAGAGACAGATGTTTTAAAGCAAGAGGGGAAGAGATGCTTTGAACTTCCATAAAATGAAGTTATATTCCACCATATAAAATAAGTCCATGTGTGATCGTTTATTCCGGGACACAGAGGGCAAATGTTTGTAAGCATTCCCTAAGCTAGCCATACACTGATCGAATCTCGGACGGGTCCAGCAATGACTGGCTGGATTTCGGCTCCCCTACTTGACAGAACTCGATGGTTTAACCACTTTATGTCCACCCTATAGCATTTTTACTGCTACAGGGTGGCAAAATATATATATATACACGTGATCCGACACTTCCGGGTAGGGGGCTTGCTCCCGCTATAACTACGCACAGCGGGAGCCAATAGGCAGGTACCAGGTACTCAATGTCCACTGGCACCCGCCGATCGTCAGAGTAAGACACAGAACTGCGATCCGCCTATGTAAAACATGGCAGATTGACATTCTGACAGGAGGGACGGGGTGGAGTTTGTGTCCCTGCGAAGCAGAGAATACATTCCATTCCTTCCCCTAGTAAAAGTACCTCACACAGTACACACAAACACTGGTTAGGCTCACAGTTAACCCTTTGATCGCCCCTGATGTTAACCCCTTCCCCGCCAGTGTCTTTAGTGCAGTGACAGTGTATATTTTTAGCACTGATCACTGTATTAGTGTCACCGGTTCCCACAAAGTGTCAGTTAGTGTGAGAATGTCCACCGCAACATTGCAGTCCCGCTATAAGTCGATGATCACCACCATTACTAGTAAAACAAATAAAAAATAAACATCAAACAGTTTGTAGACGCTACAACTTTTGGGCCAACCAATCAATATACGCTTATTGGGATTTTTTTATTTTTTTTACCAAAAATATGTAGCAGAATACACATTGGACTAAATTTATGACAAAACTAGATTTTTTTTTATTTATTGGATGTGTTTTATAGAAGAAAGTAAAAAAAAAAATATATATATATATATATATATATATTTTTTCTAAATTGTCTTTTTTTTGTTTATAGCGCACAAAATAAAAACCGTAGATCAAATACCACCAAAAGAAAGATCTATTTGGGGGGAAAGAAGGACATACATTTTATTTGAGCACAGAGTCGCACGACCGCGCAATTGTCAGTTAAAGTAACGCAGTGCTGTATTGCAAAAAATCGCCCGGTCATGAAGGGGGGTATATCTCCCGGAGGTCAAGTGGTTAATGGACTTCTGTTGAAGGGACATGTTGTAAAGTTTTCCATCGATTAGCGGCCTTAAAGCGGGAGTTCACCCATTTATTACATTTTTTTTTTCCTCCCCTTAGATTCCTGCTCGTTCGGTCTAGGGGAATCGGCTATTTGTATTAAAATATGAGCAGTACTTACCCGTTTTCAAGATGCATCCTCTCCGTCGCTTCCGGGTATGGGTCTTCGGGAGCGGGCGTTCCTTCTTGATTGACAGTCTTCCGAGAGGCTTCCGACGGTCGCATCCATCGCATCACTCGTAGCCGAAAGAAGCCGAACGTCGGTGCGGCTCTATACTGCGCCTGCGCACCGACGTTCGGCTTCTTTCGGAAAATCGTGACGCGATGGATGCGACCGTCGGAAGCCTCTCGGAAGACTGTCAATCAAGAAGGAACGCCCATTCCCGCAGCCCATACCCGGAAGCGACAGAGAAGATGCATCTCGTAAACGGGTAAGTACTGCACATATTTTAAAACAAATAGCCGATTCCCCTAGAGAAAACGAGCAGGAATCTAAGGGGAAAAAGTGCCCTCTAAGGGTGAACCCCCGCTTTAATGAGTTTGGGGTGGAGAGATTTCTCCACCTCCTTTGTGTGGTTGGAAGGTACCGACCACACAAAGGAGCTGATTGGAGCTTGGGGTACCCTCAGCTCCTGTTTGTTTGGGCTCTCTGCCATATTAAACTGTAAGCTCCTCTGAGAGAAAGTCAGACTGCTACAACGTTCTCTGTATATATCAGTGTTATATATAAAAGTATGTACACTATGCTGTCTTCCTGCAGGCCCGCAGCATCCGTCACTCAATACAGATGTGGCGAGTTAACTGAAATAGCATCTCGTGAAACGCATCGGTTCTCACACCTGTTTCTGGTAGAAGAGAACGGTAAAATGGAAGTATAAATTACCCGGGTCAGGCCGAGGGACACCCTACCAGAAATGTGAATCCGCTACCCCATGTGGACTGAATCCGGGGGGCAGCTGCTTGTCAGAGGATCCCCTTTCTAGATGGGCCCCAACCATAACGAATCACGAGCAGTCCATGTAAAGTGAACTCATGCTCATAGCCCGTCTTCCCTACACTTCACCTACATTTCCTGAGTTTTACTTTTAGGTTTACTATAGGTTATCATTGTGTCCTCAATAAAAACTGTCTGTATTGCGGTCTGTGTCCCCACTACAGAGATTCACCCCCCAAGTGACTCTCCAGATCACTAAATGTCACCACCAGAACAAAAACTGATGGAAATAGTCTTACTGTGACCAGTTTGGGATAACAGAGGCAAATGTAGCAGCAACATATACCGTAGACCAGGCATGTCCAAAACCCGGCCTGCATTCCGGTTTCAATCGGCTGCACTGGCAATTTGGCTATATATATCTTTTGTGGCCCCCCAACAAATCCCTGAGTGCCGCGGGGGCCACAAAAGATATATACCCATATTTATGTGTATATATATATATATATACATATATATATATATATGTGCCTCGGAAGGGACAGTGAGGGGGCGGGAAGAGCGTAGACAGAATACATACAGTGAGAATTTCCTGTTTACACGGCGACCTCTGTAATAGGAAGTCCCATCTCTGGGCTGTAATTGGACAACATTTCTGTCTATTATAGGACGTGGGACTTTGTATTGAAGAGGCCGCTGAGAAAACAGGAGATTCTCCTGTATGTAATCTGTTGGCGCCCCCTCCTCCCAGTCCCCTCAGAGGCTACAGATGGGCATCGATCAGGCTGCACTGATGGCAATGGTAAGGCTGCATTCATGTCATTGGTGAGGCTGCATTCATGTCAATGGTGAGGCTGCATTTATGCCAATGTGAGGCTGCATTCATGCAATGGTGAGGCTGCATTGATGCAATGGTGAGGCTGCATTCAAGGCAATGGTGAGGCTGCATTCATGGCAATGGTGGGGCTGCATTCATGGCAATGGTGGGGCTGCATTTATGGCAATGGTGGGGCTGCATTCATGGCAATGTTGAGGCTGCATTCATGTCAATGGTGAGGCTGCATTCATGCCAATGGTGAGGCTGCATTCATGCAATGGTGAGGCTGCATTCATGGCAATGGTGAGGCTGCATTCATGGCAATTGTGAGGCTGCATTCATGGCAATGGTGAGGCTGCATTCATGACAATGGTGAGGCTGCATTCATGACAATGGTGAGGAAAAACGTAGGGTGGAGCTTTAAGTTTTGGACGTCATCACGTTTTTAGCCAGCTGGTGCAAACCGCGGCTAAGTTTGAATAAGTCTTTTTAAACTCTTGGATATTAGCATGTAACAAAGCCTGTGCAATAAAATCGTTTTACGGGAATACTTCACCATGAGATTTCTTCTTCTTCCCTTCTTGTGCACACCAACTGCTGCCTCACGGAGGTAAATTAAATTGATTTGGTGGTCTGTGGAAACCGTCACTTCATGTACGGCAGTACACTAATCAAGGAAAATACACCACATATCCCTGTGTCTGAGGGACCCTGGAACCATCCGCAGCGGTTTGGGAACCACATGTGGCATTTTTGGACACTGATTATCACATTTTTATGTTTATAGTATTGTGGTATTTCATTTATGCACATATATCAATTCATTTGTTAAGTTTATGGCATTGTTAGATAATTGCCAGACCAGTCATTATTTTTCTTCAACATGTTTTTTTGGGTTGCGCATTTTTTAATCACTTTCTACCGATTGCTCATCCTCGTCTGCTGGCACAGCGGGCGCGCTGGACAGGTAAGTCAGCAGCTGCAGTATTTGTAGCTGCTGGCTTTAAAAAAAAAATTCAGGTGGACCTCCTCTTTAATTTTTTTCCTGAAACATCCCTCTAAAAAGTGAAGGTGCGTGTTATACGCCAATAAATACGGTATATCCAAATAACACGCCCAAGCTTATCGTTAGTCCTGAGCGGCGCTCTGGGATTTGTTGGGGGCCACAAAAGATATTGATTATATATATATATATATATATATATATATATATATATATATATATATACAAATAACACGCCCGAGCTCATCTCTTCACCACACACAGCCATAAAGGCAAGAGAATTCTTGTTGGGCAGTGTATTAGTGCTCGGGCGAACACACAGACCGAATTTTAATGGTTCTCAGAATCTCAGGCAAAATGGTCGGCCCTCACGCATGTTCGCTTCATCCAATCTGGCCCTCTTTGAAAAAAAGTTTGGACACTCCTGCCGTAGACCATCAACTTACTTTAGTCCTTTCCTTAAGGCATCACATATTTTCTTGACTTGGTGGGGATGCGGGTCCAGCCTGATGGATCCTTTCCGCAGAGATGGGTACAATTTCTCTGAATGGACAGACAGCTTTGATTTTGCTGAGCTTTTCCCGAACGATTGCCTGAATAACACATGAAAGGGATACATCAATATAGACAATAGAATACACAAGTGCAGAAGTTCAATTTACCAGGACCTCACGATGGCACGTGTTACCCCGAGTGTCTTACCTAAACTTTCATCAGCTACAACTGAAGCTAAGACCGGAGAAAAGGCTGGACAGCCGCACTTCCACGAAATTCTTAAAAAGTTGCTTTTAATGGTAAAAAATGGAAACAGCACTACAAATCACAGCAGGCAGTGGGGTGGATAGCTGACGCGTTTCGCACTGGGGTATCAGCGCTTAGTCATAGCTCTTAGTCCCTTTTCTCTACAACTGAAGCTAATCTTTAAATTATAGTTTAAACTGCAAAGCTTGACTAGGGTAGCTCAGAGGCCACCACCAAACTCCTACATAACCCCTTTAAAACCCCAATAAGTAATAAATTACAAATAATAAAATTAACCAAAGATAGATGTCCCCAGCCACAAAACACTGCCTCGGGGACATTTTTTGCCGAGGCGGTTATAACCAATAATCACGGTGTTCTCCCAGAGCGAGAAGAATACAATGGCTCTGCGGGAGGGATTCCCCCATCATCACTGAGTGTGTTGATGGGGGACTTGAGCGATTTTCTTTCCTGCAACCCGTGGTTGCAGAAAAGAAAGTTGCTCCTTCTATGGACGTCTTAAGGATCATTTTGGAACAGATTAGACCTTGTCCAGTTAGTATTATTTATCCTGATAAGTTGGAGGTAGAAGGGTTCACAAACCACGTCCTCCACTATTCCCTATACAGGAATGGCTGCAGACGTCCAAGGGCAGTGCAGATGCAATTGACTCTAGCCTCCAGCCAGCTTTACATTAGCATTGTCCTTCATTTTATCTATAATCATTTAAGAATGTACCATTGCTGGGGTTTCACATGGAAGGTACCTGAATTAAGTACAATTACTTATATGTCATAGAACATCGCGCTGATAAGAGAAGACAATAACCTGTGATCAGATAATATTATATTCAGCACGATATGTGAATTCCAGTTGCGGTATGGCAAATTTAGCTTAGGTGGGTAATAAAGAAATATAAATTCCCATTTAGGACAGGAATAAACATATTTATCACAGAATGCCAATTTGTAACACAACAGGACTTCCCACATAAATCACTGATAAAATGATCTACCTAATAGTTGGTTATTGCCTTCTGTTATCGGCTCTTCTAGATAGGACGGCGCCTCCTACAGAACAGACAGG
The DNA here is from genome assembly GCF_905171775.1 of Rana temporaria. Lineage (NCBI taxonomy): Eukaryota > Metazoa > Chordata > Amphibia > Anura > Ranidae > Rana > Rana temporaria. Next base: position 10,886,807 of record NC_053500.1, on the reverse strand, counting down.
AAGTCTTATCACTCCGAGAACTAACCATTTCATTTCATGTATTCCCCAAGGCTTAAAGTGGTTGTAAATGTTTTTTTTTTTTAAATAACAAACATATCATACTTACCTCCACAGTGCAGTTCGTTTTGCACAGAGTGGCCCCGATCCTCCTGTTCTGGGGACCCACGGCGGCTCTCGAGGCTCCTCCCCGCAATAGATAACCCCCTCTGGGAAGCTCTCTCCCGAGGGGGTTACCTTGCGGGCGCGCTCCCGTCTCAAACACTCGGCATCCATAGCCACCGAGTGTATGACTTGGCCCCGCCCCCCGGTGGCCGTGTCATTGAATTTGATTGACAGCAGCGGGAGCCAATGGCTGCGCTGCTATCAATCTATCCAATGAAGAGCCGAGAAGCCGCGGAGAGAGCGACGCGGGATCGCGCCCACGGAAATTGGGGGCTCAGGTAAGTAAAACGGGGGGCTGGACAGTGCAAGGTAAAAATCTGCAGGGGATAAGATAATTATTTCCCCCCCTTTTTGTATGTGTATGTACAGTGGAACCTCGGATTACAAGCATAATCCGTTCCAGGAGAATGCTTGTAATATTATTATTATTATACAGGATTTATATAGCGCCAACAGTTTGCGCAGCGCTTTACATCAGGGAAGACAGTACAGTCACAATACAATTCAATACAGGAGGGATCAGAGGGCCCTGCTCGTTAGAGCTTACAAAGCACTCGCATATCAAAGCGAGTTTCCCCATAGAAGTGAATGGAAATGAAGATAATTAGTTCCGCATTGACTTCTATGGCATGCAATACCGCATATGGCCAGAGTTGGGGGGGGGGGCGCCACAGAACCGTTCGGAGTGTCACCAGCGCGCCCGCACCTCTGGCCAAATGCGGTACTGCACACTCCATTAGCTTGGATTATGTTTGTTTTGCGAAACAAAAAAAAAAGTTGCTCATTATTCAAACCGCTTGTTAACCGCGTTCCGCGTAAACCAAGGTTCCACTGTGTATATATTGTGAGGGGTTAGCTCGGAAGCGGTTTATTTTGGTTTATTTTTCCATCTTGCTGGAAAACAATTGCAAGTATCCAAACAGCATAAACAAAATCAAACATAAAATAAATCCTAGCCACTCTGGGCCTTCCACATAGGAACCTATCTATGAAGTCTAACACAGCCTACTGCTGGGTAGACAGTGCTGGTCATACAGCACAAAACAATAGTCTTTTGATTTTTATCACACAGAAAAATCAATCCTCTCCTCACCTCCACCGAAGACCTTCTGGCACTGCTCTCCTACTCACACAGCCTTAGGAGTGATGCAGCCAATTAGTGGTAATCCTCTGGGCTACTTATAGAGGCCTTAATTGCCTCATTCTGAACAGCTGGAGTCTTTCAACGCCCTTAGACCTTGTCTGGCTATTTCTCGCAGCCGACGACCTAATAATGATTAGTGTATTGTCTAAGCAAGGCAGAAATGTATGTCCCGACGTGCATTGCGGCAAATGACGTCGCAAGGATGTCATTTGCTTCAAAGTGAACGTGAATGGCGTCCAGCGCCATTCACGATTCACTTACGCAAACTACGTAAATTTTAAATTTCGCGATGCGGGAACGACGGGTATACGTAACATTGGCTGCCCCTGCTAATAGCAGGGGCAGCCTTACGCAAAAAACGTATAAGAATAAAATTCTTGGCTTCCCTTTTTTTCATCCTTTGTTACATCTCAGTCCAGCTTCTCTCCTGCAGCCTTGTTGCAGCCATTTTCTGTCTACATGCACTCTCCACCAATGGCTGCACGGCATTTCTGGGGCAGACTTCCTGGTGATGCTTGTAGCCTTCATGTGAAAGCAGCAAGTTTAAAAATATTGGAAATGACATTACCATGTTCCGGTTTACACATACATGAAGCCATGTGTTTAGGATATCACAGAGAGGTCCATTGCCTGGGCCAGCTTGCCCCGTCCCGCTACACAGGGCTCTGGTTTATATCTTACACACCATCACCTGAAGTTTGCAATGACTTGCCTTAGTAATTTCATTATTCCTCCCGCTGGCTTCCAAGTCCCTCCTCATACATCAAATTACCTTGAGTTTTCACTAGACGGTAGACGGATTGATTTTACAGGCTTCCTGCCGGGCGTCTGCTGCCATAGTACAATACTGCCGCACTTACTCTGAATTAAAGGGTATCAAGAAACCATTTGGCTAAGATCTAGAGTTATGTGGCTGTCTGGACGCTCCATGTACACCTGTCCGGTAAAAACACGGCATTGCGGTAATCTCCGGGCTCCCCTACAGACCCCCATGGGAGGCGCGGAGATTTAGGCAGCCTTGTAGAAGTCACACAGAAGTGTCTGAAAACCACAAAAGTATTAAAGTAATCTGAAAAAAAAAAAGGAGACTTTACGGGGCTGGAACCCCATCAATCACGGCACGCTGGATGGTGACCGTTTACACAGGATTTGCAGGGGAAAAAAATTGGAAGGGCTCTAATAAGATCCAGAGCTGCAGGTCTAATGAAAGACGTTTACGGCCGTGTGGCTAGTGATTGCGCTTTGGTACTTACGAGGACTGCCGAACTTGTAACGTGCTAAAGCCGGCGAAGGACCGGCTGCGGCCAACCGCGGAGAGACCATCGCTGGGAGAGGTGAACCTCAGCTTCACCGACATCCTTCCTGGAGGCTCCTGCAGGAAGAGTGAAAAACACTGTTAGCAGGATATCTTCAAACCTGTTTGTACCAAAACAAGCGACCCTTAAAGTGAACCTGTCAGTAAATTTCTGTCCTGTTACAATAATCAGCAAAAGTATCTTTTTTTTTATTTATTTTTTAACCACTTAAGGACCGGACCAATATGCTGCTAAATGACCCAAGGGGTTTTTACAATTCGGCACTGAGTCGCTTTAACTGATAATTGTGCGGTCGTGCGACGTGGCTCCCAAACAAAATTGGCGTCCTCTTTTCCCCACAAATAGAGCTTTCTTTTGGTGGTATTTGATCACCTCTGCAGTTTTTATTTTTTGCGCTATAAACAAAAATAGAGCGACAATTTTGAAAAAAAATTCAATATTTTTTACTTTTTGTCCCCCAAAAACATATATAAAATTTTATTTTTTCCTCAGTTTAGGCCGATACGTATTCTTCTACATATTTTTGGTAAAAAAAAGCAATAAGCATTTATCGATTGGTTTGCGCAAAATTTGTAGCGTTTACAAAAATAGGGGATAGTTTTATTATTTTTTTTTTTTTTTTACTACTAATGGCGGCGATCGGTGATTTTTTTCGTGACTGCGACATTATGGCGGACACTTGGGACAATTTTGACACATTTTTGGGACCATTGTCATTTTCACAGCAAAAAATGCATTTAAATTGCATTGTTTATTGTGGAAATGACAGTTGCAGTTTGGGAGTTAACCACAGGGGGCGCTGTAGGAGTTAGGGTTCACCTAGTGTGTGTTTACAACTGTAGGGGGGTGTGGCTGTAGGTCTGACGTCATCGATCGAGTCTCCCTATAAAAGTGATCACTCGATCGATGCAGCCGCCATAGTGAAGCACGGGGAAGCCGTGTTAACATACGACTCTCCCCGTTCTTCAGCTCCGGGGAGCGATCGCGAGGGGGCGGCTATAAACGAATAGCCGCGCCCTCGTCCCGGATCGCTCCCCGCGGGTTTCCGACCGCCGCATGTAGCGGGGGGGGTCCCGATCGGACCCCCGACCCACGTCTAGGCAGGGACGTACAGGTACGCCAATGTGCCTGTACGTGCCATTCTGCCGACGTATATGTACATGCGGCAGTCCGGAAGTGGTTAAAGAAAATCTCCACCTTTTATTAGTAAAAAAGCAAACCTTGAACTTCAATCAGTTAGTTTTTCTGGGCTGAGACAATGGCCCGGATTCACGTAGCACTTACGCCAACGTATCTCGAGATACGCCGCGTAAGTGCACATATGCGCCGTCGTATCTATGCGCCTGACTCTGAAAGCAAAATACGCCTGAAAATAGGCTTCATCCGACCGACGTAAGTTTCCTACGCCGTCGTATCGTGGGCGCATATTTACGCTGGCCGCAAGGGGCGCTCCCATTGATCTACGATTCGAATATGCAAATGAGTGAGATACGCCGATTCACGAACGTACATGCGCCCGGCGCATTAATATATGCGGTTTACGTAAGTCGTACGTCCGGCGTAAAGTTAAGCCTCATAAAGCAGGTGTAAGTCAGCAGCATCAATGCAAATGGCTGCACCAGGGAACACAGCCGTCGTTTTTTACATCGTTTACGTAGTACGTGAATAGGGCTAGTCGTAGGTTACGCTCAAGTCGTAGGCAGGGATTCGACGTAAATTAGGCAGTTGTTTCGACGTGATTCTGAGCATGCGCACTGGGAAGCGTCCATGGGACGGCGTATGCGCCGTTCGTTATTCGTATCTTGATGGCGCTCGGCCCATCATTTACATGGGGTCACGCCTCATTAGCATGGCTCACGCCCACTGCCACTTACGACGAGTTACGCCGAGGGAACCCAACGTAGATTAGGGAGCAAGTGCTTTGTGAATACTGTGCTCGCCGCTCTGCGCTACGTCGGCGTAGCGTATATTCGATACGCTACGCCGGCATAACTATGCGCCAAGGTATGTGAATCCGGGCCGATGTCTTTAGTCTGCTGCAGGGAGGAGGAAGACTGCTATATTGCAACTATAGTCTCTGCATGAATATATCCCTAAATTGCCATAATATGCAACAATAGTACAGTGATACCTTGGATTACGAGCATAATTTGTTGCAGAAGAATGCTTGTAATCCAAAGCACTCACATATCAAAGCGAGTTTCCCCATAGAAGATGATGGGAACTCAGATAATTTTTTCACAGTGACTTCTATTGTATGCAGTACCACATGTGGCCAGAGGTGCGGGGGCGCCAGAGACACTCGGAAACCGCTCAGATGCACTCAGAAATAGGGATGAGCTCCGGCGTGTTCGCACACTCCACGTGAGGAGCCCGCCAGGAAATCGGCACGACGCTGTGTTAATCACAGGCAGGGAGACATTTCCCGATGCGCGGCTGCAGAGATCGGGAAATGTCTCCCTGCCTGTGATTAGGCTTTGGGCCGTGTGAAGAGTGTAACAGACACACTCAGCTTAGACAACTGCAGCCAGCAACAATGCTGGGAAGCCATAGTCCAGTCTAAATATTCTGTCCGGGTTTCAGGAAGTCTGAAAACCGGACACATGATTCCAAACCCGAACTGTCCGGGTGAATCCTGGACAGGTGGCAACCCTAGCACACACACTATAGAAGGATATGCTTTGTTTATTTTTTCATTTCCGAGGTTTACAAGCAATTTGAAGAACCCCTAGCAAACCTCTGGAGGAACCCTAAGGATTCACAGAACCCCTGGTTGAGAAAGGCTGTCATGTTACATGATATTGTTTTATTATAATGTACTGTCTCTTTAATGTTTATCTTAACCACTTAAGGACCCCTTCACGCCGATATACGTCGGCAGAATGGCACGTGGGGTCGTGGGCGCGTGCACGCAACCCGGTCCGAAGCTCCGTGACCGCGGGACCCGCTGACCCGATCGCCCTGGAGTCCCGCGATCGGTCACCGGAGCTGAAGAACGGAGAGAGCTGTGTGTAAACACAGCTTCCCCGTTCTTCACTGTGGCAGCGTCATCAATCGTGTGTTTCCTTTTATAGGGATACACAATCAATGATGTCACACCTACAGCCACGCCCCCCTACAGTTGTAAACACAAATGAGGTCACACATAACCCCTTCAGCGCCCCCTTGTGGTTAACTCCCAAACTGCAACTGTCATTTTCACAGTAAACAATGCATTTGTAATGCATTTTTTGCTGTGAAAATGACAATGGTCCCAAAAATGTGTCAAAATTGTCCGAAGTGTCCGCCATAATGTCGCAATCACGAAAAAAATCGCTGATCGCCGCCATTAGTAGTAAAAAAATAATAATTAATAAAAATGCAATAAAACTATCCCCTATTTTGTAAACGCTATAAATTTTGCGCAAACCAACCGATAAACGCTTATTGCGATATTTTTTTTACCAAAAATAGGTAGAAGAATACGTATCGGCCTAAACTGAGGAAAAACATGCGCCGTCCGTGGACAGTGTGCATTGCTCCAAAGTACGCCGCAAGGACTTATTGGTTTCGAGGTGAACGTAAATGACGTCCAGCCCCATTCAGGGACGACTTACGCAAACAACGTAAAATTTTCAAAATTCGACGCGGGAACGACGTCCATACTTAACATTGGCTAGGCCAGCTTTTTGTTGGACTAACTGTACGCCTGAAAACGCCTTACGTAAACGGCGTATCTTTACTGCGACGGGCAAGCGTACGTTCGTGAATAGGCGTATCTCGCTGATTTACGCATTCTAGGCGTAAATCAGCGTTCACGCCCCTAGCGGCCGGCGGAACAAGACAGCTAAGATACGATGGCGCAGGCTGTCGTATCTGAGTTACATTTAAGTGTATCTCAATATGAGAATACACTTAAATGTACGACGGCGCAGATTCAGAGTTACGACGGCGTATCTACTGATACACCGGCTTAACTCTTTCTGAATCTAGCTAATTGACAATAAGCTATGGTTCCATGAAGACAGGGCCCTCCTGCAGACGTCCATCGCGGCTATCGAATGTGGAAAGTGGCGAGACAGACAGGAAAGCCACAAGTGTGATAAAGTCATTTGTCCTATCGGAGGAACAATTATATTCCAACGTTAGGTCCAGGTTATTGCAGCTGACTGTCTGCCAGCTCCGGCCTGCACAGCTTGGAAAGACATCGTACAAGAGATGAAAGATTCTGCGGTGGGGGGGGACGCAGCGCCAAACCCTACACGGGCCGCTCTACAGCATGAACCAGACGGATCTTGGCCAGAAGCTCTCTGCAGCCCCCGAACAGGTTACAGCAACATCAACCCCGAGAAACATTTGTTTCTGATTTTACAAAGCACAAAAAAAAAAAAAATTCTAAACAACAGAGTTGAAATTCTGATTCCATATAAAGTACCAGTTATGGCGAGTTTACATTTTTTCAGAGCGATCGGTGCTGAAAATATTTACAGCGGGGAGATGTGGATGCAGATGGATGTCAGGAAGAAATAAATAATTACAAGACATTCCAGGCACAGCTAAAGAAACAGTTTACTGAAGGGCAAGCGTGACTACAATTACCAAATATGCAAAAGAAAAACTTTTCCCAAAAATGTACAATTAAAGTGACAATCGTGACAGAGGCTGAAATTCTCCGACATCAAGGAAAACCTGACAGGGGTTCTAATCCTTCCACGCCGCATCCAAAAACCAAACAAATAACAGCGTTTTGGGTTTACAATTTAGGATATGTTTAGATTAAAAAAAGGAATGCAAGGGTCATTCTTCCCACTGATCACCAATGTAAGGGTCATTCTTCTCACTGATCACCAATGTAAGGGACATTCTTCTCACTGATCACCAATGTAAGGAACATTCTTCTCACTGATCACCAATGTAAGGGTCATTCTTCCCACTGATCACCAATGTAAGGGACATTCTTCCCACTGATCACCAATGTAAGGAACATTCTTCCCACTGATCACCAATGTAAGGAACATTCTTCTCACTGATCACCAATGTAAGGAGCATTCTTCCCACTGGCCACCAATGTAAGGGACATTCTTCTCACTGATCACCAATGTAAGGGTCATTCTTCTCACTGATCACCAATGTAAGGGACATTCTTCTCACTGATCACCAATGTAAGGGTCATTCTTCCCACTGATCACCAATGTAAGGGACATTCTTCCCACTGATCACCAATGTAAGGGACATTCTTCTCACTGATCACCAATGTAAGGGACATTCTTCTCACTGATCACCAATGTAAGGAACATTCTTCCCACTGATCACCAATGTAAGGAACATTCTTCTCACTGATCACCAATGTAAGGGACATTCTTCCCACTGACCACCAATGTAAGGGACATTCTTCTCACTGATCACCAATGTAAGGAGCATTCTTCTCACTGATCACCAATGTAAGGAACATTCTTCCCACTGATCACCAATGTAAGGGACATTCTTCTCACTGATCACCAATGTAAGGGACATTCTTCTCACTGATCACCAATGTAAGGAACATTCTTCTCACTGATCACCAATGTAAGGGACATTCTTCCCACTGACCACCAATGTAAGGGACATTCTTCTCACTGATCACCAATGTAAGGGACATTCTTCTCACTGATCACCAATGTAAGGAGCATTCTTCTCACTGATCACTAATGTAAGGAACATTCTTCCCACTGATCACCAATGTAAGGGACATTCTTCTCACTGATCACCAATGTAAGGAACATTCTTCCCACTGATCACCAATGTAAGGGACATTCTTCCCACTGATCACCAATGTAAGAGCATTCTTCTCACTGATCACCAATGTAAGGAACATTCTTCCCACTGATCACCAATGTAAGGGACATTCTTCTCACTGATCACCAATGTAAGGAACATTCTTCCCACTGATCACCAATGTAAGGGACATTTTTCCCACTGATCACCAATGTAAGGGACATTCTTCTCACTGATCACCAATGTAAGGAACATTCTTCCCACTGATCACCAATGTAAGGGACATTCTTCTCACTGATCACCAATGTAAGGAACATTCTTCCCACTGATCACCAATGTAAGGGACATTTTTCCCACTAATCACCAATGTAAGGGACATTCTTCCCACTGATCACCAATGTAAGGAACATTCTTCCCACTGATCACCAATGTAAGGGACATTCTTCTCACTGATCACCAATGTAAGGAACATTCTTCTCACTGATCACCAATGTAAGGAACATTCTTCTCACTGATCACCAATGTAAGGGACATTCTTCTCACTGATCTCCAATGTAAGGAACATTCTTCTCACTGATCACCAATGTAAGAGACATTCTTCTCACTGACCACCAATGTAAGGGACATTCTTCTCACTGACCACCAATGTAAGGAACATTCTTCCCACTGATCACCAATGTAAGGGACATTCTTCTCACTGATCACCAATGTAAGGAACATTCTTCTCACTGATCACCAATGTAAGGGAAATTCTTCCCACTGATCACCAATGTAAGGAGCATTCTTCCCACTGACCACCAATGTAAGGAGCATTCTTCCCACTGATCACCAATGTAAGGAACATTCTTCCCACTGATCACCAATGTAAGAGCATTCCTCCCACTGATCACCAATGTAAGAGCATTCTTCCCACTGATCACCAATGTAAGAGCATTCTTCTCACTGATCACCAATGTAAGGGACATTCTTCTCACTGATCACCAATGTAAGTAACATTCTTCTCACTGATCACCAATGTAAGGAACATTCTTCCCACTGATCACCAATGTAAGGAGCATTCTTCTCACTGAACACCAATGTAAGGAACATTCTTCCCACTGATCACCAATGTAAGGGACATTCTTCTCACTGATCACCAATGTAAGGGACATTCTTCTCACTGATCACCAATGTAAGGAACATTCTTCCCACTGATCACCAATGTAAGGGACATTCTTCCCACTGATCACCAATGTAAGGGACATTCTTCTCACTGATCACCAATGTAAGGAACATTCTTCCCACTGATCACCAATGTAAGGAACATTCTTCCCACTGATCACCAATGTAAGGAACATTCTTCCCACTGATCACCAATGTAAGGAGCATTCTTCTCACTGACCACCAATGTAAGGAGCATTCTTCCCACTGATCACCAATGTAAGGGACATTCTTCCCACTGATCACCAATGTAAGAGCATTCTTCCCACTGACCACCAATGTAAGGAGCATTCTTCTCACTGATCACCAATGTAAGGGACATTCTTCCCACTGATCACCAATGTAAGAGACATTCTTCTCACTGATCACCAATGTAAGGAACATTCTTCTCACTGATCACCAATGTAAGGGACATTCTTCTCACTGATCACCAATGTAAGGGACATTCTTCTCACTGATCACCAATGTAAGGGACATTCTTCTCACTGATCACCAATGTAAGAGCATTCTTCCCACTGATCACCAATGTAAGAGACATTCTTCTCACTGATCACCAATGTAAGGGACATTCTTCTCACTGACCACCAATGTAAGGGACATTCTTCTCACTGACCACCAATGTAAGGGACATTCTTCTCACTGATCACCAATGTAAGGGACATTCTTCCCACTGATCACCAATGTAAGGAACATTCTTCTCACTGATCACCATTGTAAGGAACATTCTTCTCACTGATCACCAATGTAAGGGACATTCTTCTCACTGATCACCAATGTAAGGGACATTCTTCCCACTGATCACCAATGTAAGGAGCATTCTTCCCACTGACCACCAATGTAAGGGACATTCTTCCCACTGATCACCAATGTAAGGAACATTCTTCTCACTGACCACCAATGTAAGGAACATTCTTCCCACTGATCACCAATGTAAGGAGCATTCTTCTCACTGAACACCAATGTAAGGAACATTCTTCCCACTGACCACCAATGTAAGGGACATTCTTCCCACTGATCACCAATGTAAGGGACATTCTTCTCACTGATCACCAATGTAAGGAACATTCTTCCCACTGATCACCAATGTAAGGGACATTCTTCCCACTGATCACCAATGTAAGGGACATTCTTCCCACAGATCACCAATGTAAGGGACATTCTTCCCACTGATCACCAATGTAAGGAACATTCTTCCCACTGATCACCAATGTAAGGGACATTCTTCCCACTGATCACCAATGTAAGGGACATTCTTCCCACTGATCACCAATGTAAGGGACATTCTTCCCACTGATCACCAATGTAAGGGACATTCTTCCCACTGATCACCAATGTAAGGAGCATTCTTCCCACTGATCACCAATGTAAGGGACATTCTTCCCACTGATCACCAATGTAAGGGACATTCTTCCCACTGATCACCAATGTAAGGGACATTCTTCCCACTGATCACCAATGTAAGGGACATTCTTCCCACTGATCACCAATGTAAGGAGCATTCTTCCCACTGATCACCAATGTAAGGGACATTCTTCCCACTGATCACCAATGTAAGGGACATTCTTCCCACTGATCACCAATGTAAGGAACATTCTTCCCACTGATCCCCAATGTAAGGAACATTCTTCTCACTGATCACCAATGTAAGGGACATTCTTCTCACTGATCACCAATGTAAGGGACATTCTTCCCACTGATCACCAATGTAAGGAACATTCTTCCCACTGATCACCAATGTAAGGAACATTCTTCCCACTGATCACCAATGTAAGGAACATTCTTCTCACTGATCACCAATGTAAGGAACATTCTTCTCACTGATCACCAATGTAAGGAACATTCTTCCCACTGACCACTAATGTAAGGAACTATGGGCCAGATTCATAGAAGAAATACGCCAGAGTATCTACTGATACGCCGAAATTAGGCTAAGATCCGACTGGCGTAAGTCTCTTACGCCGTCGTATCATAGGCTGCATATTTACGCTGGCCACTAGGTGGCGCTTCCGTCGATTTATGCAAGGAATATGCTAATATCCGCCGATTTAGAAACGTACGTCCACCCGGCGTTTTTTTTTACGTCGTTTACGTTAGGCTTTTTCCGGCGTAAAGTTACCCCTGCTATATGGACGTCGTTCCCGCATCGAATTTTGAACATTTTACGTTGTTTGCGTAAGTCGTTCGCGAATAGGGCTGTACGTAAGTTACGTTCACGTCTAAAGCATTGACGATTTGCGGCGTAATTTCGAGCATGCGCACTGGGATTCTTTCACGAACGGCGCATGCGCCGTTCGTAAAAAACTTCAAATACGTGGGGTCACACTAAATTTGAATAAAACACGCCCACATCATCCACATTTGAATTAGGCGGGCTTACGCCGGACGTCATACGCTACGCCGCCGTAACTTAGGGCGCAAGTTCTTTATGAATACGGAACTTGCGTCCTAAGTTACGGCGGCGTAACGTATCTGAGATAAGTTACGCCAGCAGAAAAATACGCCAGGCTTTCTGAATCTAGCCCAATGCTGGCAACCGAATAGAGTGCGCTGCAGGATATTATGAGCGGAGATTCTTACTCCTCTCCAATACTAGCCAACAAAATGGCCACCTCCGAGGCAGCGACAAACTTTGTCCTTGTTAGCCGCTGTGCTGTCAAAACAGCTCAGCCTTCCTGTACCGGACTCTATTTGGTTGTCGGTGTTCTGTCCAACCACCAATTCGTCAAAATCTGTGATTACTAAGGTTTGAAATAAACTGGAAGTCACGTGGTTGAGTTTCTGATGGGTTGGAGATATTGACAGAACACCACATCCCCAGTCATCCCATTAAAGTGAATGGGACTGTCGGTGAGTTTGCAGCAGGTCAGAGGAGGAGCCGCTACGGGACAGAGATGACAATTGCTCTTTAAAAATTATAATTTCAATCAAGTTGATTTAAATCAAGCCTTTTTAAATTGTGGTTTAAATCGGATCCACCCAGGAATCAGTGGGCTAGATTCAGATACAATGGCGTATCTTTAGTTGGGCGTAGCGTATCCTATTTACGCTACGCTGCCGCAACTTGGACAGGCAAGTGCTGTATTCACAAAGCACTTGCTCCGTAAGTTGCGGCAGCGTAGCGTAAATGGGCCGGCGTAAGCCCGCGTAATTCAAAGTAGGCTGGTAGGGGGCGTGTTGTATGGAAATTAATCGTGACCCCACGTAAATGATGCACTTAACGAACGGCGCATGCGCGCGCATGCTCAGTATCACAACAAATTTTCTCCGTAAATTATGCCGGCTCAATGCTTAGTCGACGTGAACATAACCTACGTCCATCCCCATTCACGTACGACTTACGCAAACGATGTAAAATACGACGCTGTTCCGACGTTTCTGACGTCCATACCTTAACATGACTTACCCCTTGCTTTATGAGGGGTAAAGTTTCGCCGGTCGTACGCCTTACGTAAACAGCGTATTTTAATACGCCGGGCGCAAGTACGTTCGTGAATCGGCGTATCTAGCTCATTTGCATATTCAATGCGGAAATATACGGAAGCGCCCCTAGCGGCCAGCGTAAATATGCCCCCCAAGATACGAGGGCGTAGGAGACTTACGCCGCTCGTATCTTGGCAACAGTGAGGCGTATCTGATTCTATTAATCAGTCGCAAAGATACAACGGCGCACATTCGGACTTACGACGGCGTACGTGGAGATACGCTGTCGTAAGTCCTTTGTGAATCTGGCCATGTGTATATAAAGTTACTGTGAATGACACCGTCAATGTATACTGTATATAAGGACATCTGTAATGTGGAAGGGAGGGCTACCGGGGGTCCCTGGGGAGGCAGACTGGAGCATAATTGCATCTAAAGTATCACATTGCAGGTATTGTCCAAATCAAAGAAAAAGCGTTCATCCATTAATCTAAACATTGACCACAAACAAAGCCATATTCCCAAATGGAATATTACATTTCAAATAGCTAAGTCATATAAAATGTAAGATAAACATTGCACGTTACCAGATCTGCATATAGGAAAACTTCATAAAAACTGCAATGTTAACAGTCTCAGGTTCAGATAAAATATCCGCGCCAAAGGTGGCCCAGATCTCTGCATGGCATTTAGGTCCGATCAGGACCATAGGAAGAAGTATTTCAGGCTAGAAGAAGGTATTAATATGAAGGCTATGGTGACCCAGGCATTCCTGTTTTTACCAGTAGAAGTGAAGGGAGGGGACTTGGCCGGCAGTGGCCTCTCCACATAAAGGATGGCGACCATACAAGGTTTCATTAGTTCATTCCCCTGGAAATGGTTGGCCAGGATTGCCCAAACCAACCACTAGTCCAGGGCTCGACAAAATCTGTGCGCCCGATCGCAATTGCGACAAGAAATTGTGACCTGGCACCCGCCGGTAATTGAGGCCGTGGCTTTGTGGCCTACAAGGCCGCGGCCTCAATTACCGGCCGTCGCGGGGGCGTGGGATCCTGTGTCTCTGTGCGCTCCCACCTCCCCCGCCGCGCGATCGTGGCGGGCCCGTGATGGCCGGTAATTGAGGCCGCGGCTTTGCGGCCTTGTGAAGGCCCAAGCTTCAATCTGTCACCTGGCGCCATCTGGTGGTGGCCGTTGCCATTACAAGCAGTTCTAATGTGTTTTTTCACTGCCATCTCCTTCCCTCTAATTAGAACCCCCAAACATTATATATATTTTTTTATTCTAACACCCTAGAGAATAAAATGGCGATTGTTGCAATACTTTCTGTCACACCGTATTTGCGCAGCGGTCTTACAAGCGCACTTTTTTTGGAAAAAATTACACTTTTTTTAATTAAAAAATAAGACAGTAAAGTTATCCCAATTTTTTTTTATATTGTGAAAGATAATGTTACGCCGAGTAAATTGATACCCAACATGTCACGCTTTAAAATTGCGTCCGCTCGTGGAATGCCGACAAACTTTTACCCTTTAAAATATCCATAGGCGACGTTTAAAAAATTCTACAGGTTGCATGTTTTGAGTTACAGAGGAGGTCTAGAGCTAGAATTATTTCTCTCGCTCTAACGATTGCGGCAATACCTCACATGTGTGGTTTGAATACTGTTTACATATGCGGGCGCTACTCACGTATGTGTTCGCTTCTGCGCGCAAGTTTGGGTGCGTTTTCTGGCTCCTAACTTTTTTAGCTGACTCCTAGATTCCAAGCAAATTTGTCAAACCCTGCACTAGTCATTAAAAAATTCTGTTGTGAAGTTTCAAAATATGCAAAGTTCCTTTTACCCAACTGTGACGTACCCCCGTACTCAAGAAGAGTCAGTCCGCCGTAAATGCTTCCTCTGTCAGGTACCACACAATCCAAGACCCCTTAGCCTTCCCATTCACTAGTCGTAGCTCAGTGTAGGGTATACCATCCGACCGTTTATTAGAACAAGAATACAGTCTTATATACAGTTAAAGAGGAGGTTCCTGCCTGCTGCTCATATTACTCTAACAATACACCTGTAACCAGAAACATAAATCAACATGAGCTAATTAACTAATCCCTTAAAGCAGCTGATGTGCCTCTCTAACCACAATACACATTATGATACATATAAACACAGAACTCCTTCATACAATTGCAGGGTTAATTAGCACAACCAACAATGTCATTTACATTATAGCAGACAACAGACAGACAGGTGGCTGCAGTTGACATCAGCATCTTCTAACAGTATGTGTCCCAACATTATGAATCAGTCACTATTTCTAATATGGCATATACAGGGTTCACAGAGTCTGTGTGTCTTGGGGGGACATGGACCTGAATCCAAAGTAACGCCACCTCAAGGGTCCCCAGGCATACAGCTCACAAAGAGCACCGTTCCCCCAAATGCCAGGGCCCAAAATCGGTAGGCAAGAGGCTAGCATTCAGTCCCCTCCAAAAGCTTCTGTCCCGGCTAGGTCTGTCACACCAACATCCACCATTTTATTCATGAAAGGTGGCCTTAATCTCTCCTATCAGCATGCTTCTTAGAACATTGTTTGGCTCCATGTGCTGCTTCTTCCTCTCACACTCCAGCCCTGCTTTACAGGAACTGCGAGAAGCTACTACCAGGTTAAATTGAGGTATGTACACTGCTTGCAATCATAAAATACATTTAATGAGGTATTTTACGGTTATAGAGCTGCATAAATGTGTGTCTTCTCTATCTGCCTGGGGTTCAGCTTTAACTCTACAGGGTCAGAACATTTAGGCAGCGCCAAGGTATATTTATCAAGTATGCGCTGGGCAGACGACTGGAAGTGTCCACTACGATTTCTGGATGGGAAACGCATTCATATGAGATGAAGCATTGGTTTGGATGTTGTGCGAGTCCTGGCAAGCCTCTCCACTTTCCACAGAGGCCTTCCTTACCGCTGTCTGTCGGCTAAGTTATTAGGAGCGCGCTCTCCTCGGCTGCTAATACGTTCAGCATAAATTCTCTGTGACTGGTGACTGGACCGGAGCAGGCGGGTTATGTCACTCTTCTAAAAATACGCAACGCTAAGGAACCGGCTGATGTCAAACAGACTTCGGGAGACTTTGACCTGAAATCTGCACATTTCATTTGGATGTCGGCTTAGCGTGTGTTTTAGATATATAGAAGAAAGTCACCTGCTTTTGTATAAAAATCTACATAAACTAGAGCTGCACGATTCTGGTCAAAATGAGAATCACGATTCTTTTGGTTAGACTAAAGATCACGATTCTCTCACGATACTCAAAAACTGAATGCCAGAACCCACCCCCCCCCCCCAATAAATAAATAAATAAACCTGTGATTTTTCTGAAAATATGAATATATAAAAATGAGACCAGTGATATGTCTATAATGTTAAAGACCATATAACTCCTATCAATAAAGCAGAATCAAAATTTGATTCAGCTTTTTTCATAGGAGTTATATGGTCTTTAACATTATAGACATATCACTGGTCTCTTTTTTTATACATCAGAAGCAGTACCGCCAGCAACCATTGGGTGGCGCATGGATACACACAGTTGTACGGAACTGTGAGGAAGATTAATACATCAGAAGCAGTACCGCCGGAAACCACTGGGTGGTGCATGGATACACACTACAGTTGTACAGAACTGTGAGAGAAGCCCAGGCATCCATCCAGCGGCGCAGGCTGCTGACGTCGGTTCCGATATCGGCGCCATTTGCGTTCTGCCTCTCATGCCCAGAGATCGCTCGCCGGTCACGAGCATCGGCACCCCCGCGATGCAGCAGGAGTGCACCTCCGGCTGCGCAAGGCCTGATAACCTGCTTAAAGTGACCGACGTACAGCTACGACGGTTTCCGCAGCGGAGTCAGCCTGCCACAATTTAAATGACTTTTGCGCAAACCAATCAATTTACGCTTATTGCGATTTTCATTACCAAAAATATGTAGAATACATATCGGCCTAAACTGAGAAAAAAAGTGACTTTTTTTAAAAAAAAAACGTGGATATTTATTATAGCAAAAAGTACAAAATGTTGTGGTTTTTTTTTCAAAATTGACGCTATTTTTTGTCTATAGCACAAGAAATAAAAACCGTAGAGGTGATCAAATACCACCAAAAGAAAGCTCTATTTGTTGGGGGAAAAAGGACGTCAATTTTGTTTGGGTACAGCGCAAGCACGACTGCGCAATTGTCAGTTAAAGCGACGCAGTGCCGTATCGCAGAAAAATGGCCTGGTCATTGGGCAGCCAATTCTTCCGGGGCTGAAGTGGTTAAAATCATAAAGGTCCAGCCAATTTTTTTATATATTTTCTGATATTTCATCGGCAGACACATGGCTCTGCATGCAGAATTAAATTATAAAAAAGCATTTTCAGCAATCCCTTCATATGCGCCTGGTCCCTGGTCAAAGTTCTGCCTGGGGTGCTATTCTTGGGTAACACATTTTTAGATCCATCTGAAGTCATTTCCGGATGAGTTATTAGATCAATTGCAGGCGTCTTAGGAACTAAGTAAATATTTGCAGAAAACAGAATTAAACTCTAAACTGTCCAAATGACTTCTGATTGCTTGTATTAAGAGGCATGAAGCCGGGGGTGGAAAATGTTGTGGACACCTGCTGCAACTCAGCGTCAGAGGGACATCAATACTCACCACGACAGCGTTGTCTCGGCCCTGTCACGTTTATTCCTGCAGTGTCGGCCTCTGGAAGACCTTCCAAACATGACCCACCAATGTGAACTTCTAAATTGCTTTTTTTTTGTTTTTGTAATTTATTTTTTCCCACTTGGCTGTGACATAAGGAAAAAGAGAGAACGCACAAAGGAAACCAAATTTCCTTGTGTACTCAGCAGTTTGGTGTGACTCACGGGTTCACCTGCCTTCTCTTTGGTTACAGTATACAATATATGGCCACTGATAAAAAATACAAAATGCCTAACTGTAGGAACCTTGTCCTATGTTGTTGTGTTCCTAACCAAGTAAAGCCTAAGCAGAGCCGGTGCTACCACTAGGCAAACTAGGCAGCCGCCTAGGGTGCCCGGCCACTGGTGTTCCTACTCTCTTCTCTCTGCAGCAAGCAACTAAGTCTCAGAATCAGCAGGCAGCCGCCGCTCAATTCACACATAGGGCCAGATTCTCATACATTCGCGCTGCTCCTGGGCAGCGTAATATATGAGATCTACGTTACACCGCCGCAGGTCTACAGGTTTACATCCTGATTCTCAGAACACTTACCTGTAAACTTGCGGCGGTGTAGCGTTAGATTGCTCGTCGCAAGCCCGCCCAATTCAAATGGGGCGGGCACCATTTAAATTAGGCGCGCTCCCGCGCCGAGCGTACTGCGCATGCTCCGTCGGGTAAATTACCCGACGTGCATTGCGCTAAATGACGTCGCCCCGACGTCATTTGCCTAGATGTATACGTAAATGGCGTCCAGCGCTATTCACGGACATCTTACGCAAACGACGTAATTTTTATTGAATTCGACGCGGGAACGACGGCCATCGTTAACATTGGTTGCGCCTGCTAATTAGCAGGGGCAACCTTACGCGTCGGGTACGCTACGCAAACGACATTAATTCGCTGCGTCGACCTCGCGTATGTTCGGGAATCGCCGTACTTACCTCATTTGCATAGACGACGGGGAAAAGCGACGATGCGACACCTAGCGGCGGGAAAAAAAATTACTTTTAAGATCTGACAGCGTAACAGCCTTACGCATGTCAGATCTAATGGGTACCTATGCGCAACTGATTCTGAGAATCAGTCGCATAGATACCCGGGGCCAGATGAGGTGTTACGACGGCGCTAATGGTGTTGCACCGTCGTAACGCCTTTGAGAATCTGGCCCATAGTGTCTGAGGCGCAGAGGCGGCGAAGAACTGTGTCTGTGTCACGACTCCCGAATGAATGGAAGCAAGCAAACATTCATTGATGGGCACTGGTGAGGCTGCATTGATGGGCGCTGGTGAGGCTGCATTGATGGGCGCTGGTGAGGCGGCCTTTGATGGGCGCTGGTGAGGCGGCATTTAAAGGGCGCTAGTGAGGCGGCATTTAAAGGCCGCTTTATTAAAAAAAGGTGGGGTATAGATGGGCAGGGCACAGGGGGTGGGGTCAAGGGTGGAGCCAATAGGGGAGGCGCCACAATGAGGTTCCGCCTAGGGCAGTGATGGTAAACCTTGGCACCCCTGATGTTTTGGAACTACATTTCCCATGATGCTCAGCTACTCTGCAGAGTGCATGAGCATCATGGGAAATGTAGTTCCAAAACATCTGGGGTGCCAAGGTTCTCCATCACTGACCTAGGGTGTCAAAAATCCTTGCACCAGGTGACTTTAACCTGTGTAGTGTGTTTTTTTTCTTGGCACTTTTCTCCCCCCAGGTGAATGGGTAGGGGTACGATGTACCCCATACTCATTCACATAGGGTGGGGGACCGGGATCTGGGGGCCCCCTTATGAAAGGGGGCTCCCGGATTCCGATAAGCCACCCGCCCGCAGACCGGGTGGGGGGGCGCAGGGCCCCCCCCTGACCTAAAGCACCTGACCCCCCATGTTGAGGGCATGTGGCCTGGTACGGTTCAGGAGGGGGGGGGGCGCTCGCTCGTCCCCACCTCCTTTCCTGACCAGCCAGGCTGCGTGCTCGGATAAGGGTCTGGTATGGGTTTTGGGGGGACCCCCACGCTGTTTTTTCGGCGTAGGGGGTTTCCCTTGAAATCCATAACAGACCTAAGTGCCTGGTATGCTCATGTCGGTTTTTTGTTTAAAATTTGGCGTGGAATTCCCCCTCCTGGAGGCAACTTCAAGTCGGGTTGTAAGTCGCCCCAAGTCACGCTGTGATTCACGCTCAAGTCGTGTCTAAGTCGCCTCGCAAAGTCGCGCTAAAAGTCGTGTAGCTCCTGTGTGAACCGGCTCTTAGTATAACATGTTAATTTTTTTTTTTTTTAAATAAAGGCTTAGAATCACTTTAGTACATACAACTTTGCATGAAGTGTATTATATAGACCTGGAGTAAAGAGATCTGTACCTGCAGTGCTAGGAGGACACGGGACATGGGATAAGGGACTCATTCCTGGAGTGACTTATCACTGCACTGATAGGTTGTGTCAGGATCATTCCTCTTCCTGAGGCTCGGATAGGTCTGGGGAATGTCTGTAATGTTTATCCTGACAAATAAAGTGTTCTCCTCATAAATAAAATGTATAAACCATGAGAAATGTGACATAAAACTGTACCTCATCCAGTAATGTGACCGCAGTCTGATAGGATGGACCATAACAGGTCACAGGGTGCTAAACACACTTCTACAGATACTGAGAATTACACCGAGTGTACAGGACAAGAGAAGTAGTACTGTGCACGATCCATACATACAGAATAAGAACAGATACTGGGAATTACACCGAGTGTACAGGACAAGAGAAGCAGTACTGTGCACGATCCATACATACAGAATAAGAACAGATACTGAGAATTACACCGAGTGTATAGGACAAGAGAAGCAGTACTGTGCACGATCCATACATACAGAATAAGAACAGATACTGGGAATTACACCGAGTGTATAGGACAAGAGAAGCAGTACTGTGCACGATCCATACATACAGAATAAGAACAGATACTGGGAATTACACCGAGTGTACAGGACAAGAGAAGCAGTACTGTGCACGATCCATACATACAGAATAAGAACAGATACTGAGAATTACACCGAGTGTATAGGACAAGAGAAGCAGTACTGTGCACGATCCATACATACAGAATAAGAACAGATACTGGGAATTACACCGAGTGTATAGGACAAGAGAAGCAGTACTGTGCACGATCCATACATACAGAATAAGAACAGATACTGGGAATTACACCCGGCATACAGGACAAGAGAATAGTACTGTGCACGATCCATACATACAGAATAAGAACAGATACTGGGAATTACACCGAGTGTATAGGACAAGAGAAGTAGTACTGTGCACGATCCATACATACAGAATAAGAACAGATACTGGGAATTACACCGAGTGTATAGGACAAGAGAAGCAGTACTGTGCACGATCCATACATACAGAATAAGAACAGATACTGGGAATTACACCGAGTGTATAGGACAAGAGAAGTAGTACTGTGCACGATCCATACATACAGAATAAGAACAGATACTGGGAATTACACCGAGTGTATAGGACAAGAGAAGTACTACTGTGCACGATCCATACATACAGAATAAGAACAGATACCGAGAATTACACCCGGCATACAGGACAAGAGAATAGTACTGTGCACGATCCATACATACAGAATAAGAACAGATACTGGGAATTACACCGAGTGTATAGGACAAGAGAAGTAGTACTGTGCACGATCCATACATACAGAATAAGAACAGATACTGGGAATTACACCGAGTGTATAGGACAAGAGAAGTAGTACTGTGCAGGATCCATACATACAGAATAAGAACAGATACTGGGAATTACACCGAGTGTATAGGACAAGAGAAGTAGTACTGTGCACGATCCATACATACAGAATAAGAACAGATACTGGGAATTACACCGAGTGTACAGGACAAGAGAAGTAGTACTGTGCACAATCCATACATACAGAATAAGAACAGATACTGAGAATTACACCCGGCATACAGGACAAGAGAATAGTACTGTGCACGATCCATACATACAGAATAAGAACAGATACCGAGAATTACACCCGGCATACAGGACAAGAGAATAGTACTGTGCACGATCCATACATACAGAATAACAACAGATACTGAGAATTACACCGAGTGTATAGGACAAGAGAAGTGGTACTGTGCACGATCCATACATACAGAATAAGAACAGATACCGAGAATTACACCCGGCATACAGGACAAGAGAATAGTACTGTGCACGATCCATACATACAGAATAAGAACAGATACTGGGAATTACACCCGGCATACAGGACAAGAGAAGTAGTACTGTGCACGATCCATACATACAGAATAAGAACAGATACTGGGAATTACACCCGGCATACAGGACGAAGAGAAGTGGTACTGTGCAGAGTCCATATACACAGAATAAGAACAGATACTGGGAATTACACCGAGTGTATAGGACAAGAGAAGTGGTACTGTGCACGATCCATACATACAGAATAAGAACAGATACTGGGATGACACCCGGCATACAGGACAAGAGAATAGTACTGTGCACGATCCATACATACAGAATAAGAACAGATACTGGGAATTACACCGAGTGTACAGGACAAGAGAAGCAGTACTGTGCACGATCCATACATACAGAATAAGAACAGATACTGGGAATTACACCGAGTGTATAGGACAAGAGAAGCAGTACTGTGCACGATCCATACATACAGAATAAGAACAGATACTGGGAATTACACTTAGGCCCCATACACACGAGAGAATTTATCCGCGGATACGGTCCAGCGGACTGTTTCCACGGATAAATCCTCTCAAAGATTTCCGCAGATTTCGATGCGATGGAGTGTACACACCATCGCATTGAAATCCGCGCGGAAATCCTCTGGCGATGACGTGTCGCGCCGTCGCCGCGATTATGACGCGGCGACGGGCGCGACGCTGTCATATAAGGAATTCCACGCATGCGTCAAATCATTACGACGCGTGCGGGGAATCCCTTTGGACGAATGGATCCGGTAAGTCTGTACAGACGAGCGGATCCATCCGTTGGAATGGATTCCAGCAGATGGATTTGTTGTGCATCACAGCAAATATCCGATCTGCTGGAATCCATCCCAGAGGAGATTTCTCCGCGGAAACAGATCCGCTGGCGTGTACACACCATAGGATCTATCCGCAGAAACCCATTTGCTGGGATTTATCTGCGGATGGATTCTATCGTGTGTACGGGGCCTTAGTGTATAGGACAAGAGAAGCAGTACTGTGCACGATCCATACATACAGAATAAGAACAGATACTGGGAATTACACCGAGTGTACAGGACAAGAGAAGTAGTACTGTGCAGAGTCCATATACGCAGAATAAGAACAGATACTGGGAATTACACAGCATACAGGACAAGAGAAGTAGTACTGTGCAATGGAATGACATCCAGAGGAGCAGCTGCCCCGTCCAGGCAGTCAATACACAGGCAGAATATCGTCCCTCCGCAGAGCAGAACAGATTTTCGGGAGGAGAGTCAGAAAACACGCAATGGATGATAATGGAAACAATGGCCCAGCTTGCTTTATTGCTCTTTCCGGACAGATCCAAAAGTAACAGTTTCTCGGATTCCTCGGGTTCCCACGCTTCTTCTGCTCCATCGGTACTTTTCTGTCTGTGAAGAGGAATTTGTTTATTGTCGGGTCACATAGCTCCTTCTGATGACACGATATTAAAAGGCATTAACCTCCCGGGTGTCAGGACAGCCATTTGTGGAAACAGTTTCTCAGAAAATCACTTGTTCTGTTTATGGCCCATGAAAATGACGCAAACAGTCCCTGGAAAGCGAGGAGGGACCCGACATAGGAAATCAACAGGAAGGTTTAACCTCAACTTAGACAAGAGATCTGCAATTCATTCAATACTCAGCGATGACATCAGGCTGGTTCTGTGAGAAATTTATTCTTACCCCCCATCCCCTGAAACTAACCATTGCGCCCAGGGCAGCCGTCCCTCCTGCCCACCCCTTGTCCCTCCCATGGATGTAAGCAGTGGGCTGGCTCTTGGGAGGAGTTATGCAAATTATCAAAATGCCTCCAATTATTGTATGGTTGTCACAAGCAGGGGCGGAGCTACCGCTAGGCAAACTAGGCAGCCACCGGTTCGTACCATTTCACCTTGACCTACAGTAGTCCCTGTATATTTTTTTTTTTTCTTTTTCTTTTGGTTTTGTATATTTAGCTATTATTTTCTGTTAGTCCTCCCCCATAAGGGGGAGCTCTAGTGTGGGTTTGGCTCCCCAGTTTCTTCCTTTTGGCAGGTTTTCCTGGGACCCCTTAAGCTCTTTGGATGCCTGGGTCTTCAGGGTCGTGCAGAGCCTGGAGCTAAGTATACTGCCAGCCCTGCCATCTTTCAACATGGCAGCTGCGGTCATTGGTTTTGTTGCGCATGGATGATAAGCCATCTTGCGCATACACAGTTTTTTTTTTTTTTTAAACCACTTCAGACTCCACCTACCAACATGAGACTTGCTCACATTTGATTTGCTTGTAACGTCTCTGCAAAGGTTTAGCATCATTTGTGGTTTCCCTTCCCCCCCCCTCTTATGGTTGTTTGTTTATTTTAGTTTCCTTTTTTTTTTATTATTATTATTATTATTTTTTTTGCGCATACACAGTTGAACTGTGGGTCTTGGCTGAGCGCCACGCACTGGATGTAGGACCGGTGTGGTGCGAGTAGCTGGTCTTGCCTAGGGCGCAAAATAGTCTAAACACCGGCCCTGTTCACAAGTACAATAAAAATCTCACTTTCGTACCGGCTCACGACGATATACGTGCTAGCTGCCATAACCTTGGTCTTCACCCGGCGGTCCACTTTCAAATAAAAGTGGTCTCTGCAGCGCATTCACCGCAAGATTACTTTTATCAGTGGCAGGAGAGCCCCCCCCCCCCCTCCAGGACAGTGTCAAAATAAAAAGTAAATTAAATAATAAAATTGTAAGCATCCCGCCAAGCTCGCGCACAGAAGCGAACGCATACGTGAGTAGCGCCCACATACGAAAACAGTGTGCAAACCACACATGTGAGGCATCACCGCGATCGTTAGAGCAAGAGCAATAATTCTAGTCCTAGACCTCCTCTGTAACTCAAAACTGGTAACCTGTAAACATTTTTAAATGTCCCCTATATAGATTTTTAAGGGTAAAAGTTTGTCGCCATTCCACAAGCGGGCGCAATTGTGAAGTGTAACATGTTGGGTATCAATTTACTCGGCGTAACATTATCTTTCACAATATAAAAAAATAAAAATTAGGCTAACTTTACTGGTGACTTATTTTTTAATTAAAAAAAGTGTATTTTTTCCAAAAAAAAGTGCGCTTGTAAGATCGCGGCGCAAAAAAGGTGTGACAGAAAGTATTGCAACAACCGCCATTTTATTCTCTAGGGTATTAGGAAAAGAAATATATATATATATATATAAAAATAATGTTTGGGGGGTTTAAGTAATTTTCTAGCAAAAATTATTATTTTAACTTGTAAACACCATGGCCTAGATTCACCTAGGGCGGCATAACGTTGTGCGGGCGTATTTACGCTACGCCGCCGCTACGTAGAGAGGCAAGTGCTGTATTCACAAAGCACTTGCGTCCTAAGTTACGGCGGCGTAGCGTAAATCGGCCGGCGTAAGCACGCGTAATTCAAAGTAGGCAGGTCGTGGGCGTGTTGTATTTAAATTAAGCGTGACCCCATGTAGATGCATGGCCGAACGAACGGCGCATACGCGCGCATGCTCAGTATCACGTCGTATTTACGCCCAAATATACGCCAGCTCAATGCCTGTGACGTAAACGTAACCTACGCACAGCCCCATTCACGTACGACTTACGTAAACGACGTAAAAAGATACGCTTGTTCCGACGTCCATAGCCTTGCATAGGCTGCGCCACCTAGAGACCAGCTTTATCTTTACGCCGGCGTATGTCTTACGTAAACGGCGTAACCAATTGCGACGAGCGTACGTACGTTTGTGAATCGGCGTATCTAGCTCATTTACATATTCGATGCGGAAATCAACAGAAGCGCCACCTAGCGGCCAGCGTAAATATGCACCCCAAGATACGACGGCGTAGGAGACTTACGCCGCTCGTATCTTGGCCAAATCTATGCGAAACTGATTCTATGAATCAGGCGCATAGATACGACGGCGGCCATTCGGACTTACGACGGCGTATCTGGAGATACGCCGTCGTAAGTCTTTGAGAATCTGGGCCCAAGTCTCAAAACGAGGCTCGGTTCACAAGTGGTTAAATTGGGTCACCAATCACAATAAAACAGAACTTTTACATTTCCCCTTTATATCCACAACTTAAAAAAAAAAAAAAAGTTTATTAAAAATTTAAAAAATTACAGTTAACCCCCACATGGCCTGATTACGTTAAACAAGGCTCAGATCCCATGTGCTGATAAGGACTGTGGCAGCCATGCGTAGGTTAAGCATGGAAAAGGCGAGCCAGTAGGTCTGTATTCTATCAGCCAGGTCCATTAAGGTCTCACACATTTCTGCTCTGCGGTGAATTATGGGGTACCGCAGAGACTAATCAAATCAAATCGTAAAAAGAGGAAAAGCAAAATCTCCTTTCTCACTGGCTGCTCTTTCATAGGGATCCAGCGCCAGTCCAAAAATTTCACGGTAACAATAGAAACCGTCTCACTGCCGATCCGACACCTCCCGGCATCTACAGTGCGCCAGCATTCACTATACTGCACTTCCAGGGCTTGTTGTGGTGTTGGCCCAGAACGGCAGAGACCATTAAGCCAACGCAACACGCGATTTTCTTCCTTGTAAAGGGAGGACTCTATTTAGGGATACAGAACGGGAATTAAAAGTCTACAGCCGTCTGCCGAAAGTGTCGAGCTTGGAAGGGGGCTGGAAAGAACGATTTAGGTGAAAGTAAACCCATTTTAAAGCGGTAGTAAGCTGCTGAAAAAAATTAAAAATAAAACCTGCAAGACAATGGCATAATGTGCTAGTATGCATTGCATACTAGCACATTATGAAATACTTACCTTAGAACGAAGCCCCTGCAGCAGCGCCCGGTCACTGCTGAGGGGGCTGACATGTTCCCCCGGCGTTTCTTCTGGGTTCGCATGCTCCGGCGCTGTAAGTGGATGGAGCCGCGATGACGTCACTCGGTTCCGGCAAGAAGCTCTGAAGTTCCAGCGCGATATAAAAGATAGTGCAGCGCTAAAATACAAGCCCATGAAAGGTCATCCAAGTGATCCTAAAGGTGACTGTAGTACGGGTATAGTGCAGGTGATGAGCAAGATTGTGACACCTCCACCAAAAGCTGAAATGGCCGCTCACCTCACAGGATGGACCCTCTGTTAGATAGGGTCAAATACACTTTCCCATGAGGGTATAATCCAGGCAATAATCCAACAGGAACCAGGAAATCCGGTGGAATGATACCAAGTATTGAATTGATAGATGCAATCATGTAAAAAAGGAGGACAAACCATAGTGCTCTCCGCATAAACAAGTAAAGGATTTATTAATAAATAAAATAAAACTCACAAACAGAGGCACTGGGTCAGTGCCATGCGAGACAGTAAGTAGAACAAGTTGTGGATGGCTGCGGGTGACGTCACGTCCTTCCCCACCGAACGTTGCGTCCTTAGGGGCGGGACTTCTTCTTCATAAGTGGCAGATCTCATATTGGGTACGTGATCTGGCACAGAAGAGCCGTTCTGCCACTATACATCTAAGTGATGCGGTCAGCAAGCGGTTAAAAACAGGCCGCTGGGAGCTGCGGTGGCTCAACGCGATTGGCACTGCGCTGACAAGCCATTCACCTCTGCAGCTAGGGGTTCGGATCCCGGTCTCGGCTACATGTGAATTGAGTTTGGTGGTCTCAGCCCGGCTCCCGATGGGTGTGCTATGCGAGGTAAGCCTGCGCTTAGTACGCCCACCCCCCCTCCCACAAAAACCACCACACTTACACGCACTCGAAATTGAGTTAACATGCACGCACTTTGACCACGCGGTCTCTAAAAAGAGAGGTGAAGGACTAACGGGGCTGGTTGAGTGGGCTAGATCCTCTCACTCCCTTGTAGGGAGTCCCTCTGCCCCGTTGGGCTTCAAAGCGGAGCAGGTAGGGCGGGCTGTGTGGTAGGACCCCCTCACACACCCACCATTGCCACCCGGGGCATGGAGAAAGGTGGCAGATTGCCTCTGGGGGAGGCCTGCCTACTCCCAACTCCTGCAGTCCGGCTCCTCTCTCGAGTACACGCACAAAATACACTTTAAAAAAAAAAAAAAAACAGGCCGCTGATCTGCAGTTTTACTCCCCCCTGGCGGCTCACCCAAACTGTAAATTACCAGCCAGACAGGGCTGTTCACATGCCACACCCTCCGGACCTGCAATGACGAACAGTTGCATGGCTCATGGCGTCTTCAGTGTGCAGGCGCTAACACAGGAAGAACATTTAGTTTAGGTGGCCCATGTATATTGCACTCAAGATACCGATAGGCGTAATGGCAGGTTCTTGGTTTTTGGAGAATTCCATTATTTTAGTATCCTGCATTACATGCCGTTAATCCTGCGGAGAGCCCATACACAGACAGTGTGAGCCCTGCGTCAGATATAATTACAGCTGGTGACCCCAGTTTCCTGACGCCATCACCCTGCGGTCATTCTCAGCATCCAGAGTCACTGGGGGCATCGGCCTATTCCAATATCATTGCACATAATCAGCATTCCCAGTGTCACTGCCCCCCCCCCCCCCCCCCGAATCATCCTGTTCAGAATTACAGCAATGTTTATACACAGAATTATCAGACCTCCTCCCACCAACAATCTCAGATTCCAGGGCCTAGTAGAGAAAGTCAACCTCTACAACGTCAGGAAGAGAATGGGAACTTTATTGGTGCCAAAAACAACAAAATGCAACACAACAAAACAACACAACAACAAATATATAAGAAAATAAATCACAGCATTACAAAACACAACAAAATGCAACACAACAAAATAACAACAAATATATAAGAAAAGAAATCACAGCATTACAAAACACCACAAAATGCAACACAACAACAAATATATAAGAAAAGAAATCACAGCATTACAAAACACCACAAAATGCAACACAACAACAAATATATAAGAAAATAAATCATAGCATTACAAAACACACAACAAAATAACAAAAGAACACAACACAACAAATATATAAGAAAATAAATCACAGCATTAAAACACAGCGTCAAAACACACAATAAAAGCAAGAAAATAGACAAAAAGAACAAAACAAAACACCAAGTGTAACAAAATACTGGTGTTTTCTTACTGTATTTTTTTGGAAATTCTCTTTTTGAATTTTGAAAGCAATTTATAGAAACACACAAATAGGTAGTAGGTCAGAGTCAAATAATCACAATAGAAGAGGAAAGGACAGACAAATATGTAACCATTTTGGACATTATACAGTTGCGTTTTTCTGTTGAGCGGTTTTCCTACATTGTGCTGTTGTGCTTTGTTGTTACATTGTGTTGTTTTGGCTGGTTATTGTATTGAGTGTTGTTGTTATGTTGGGTTCTTCTGGTGGGTTATTTTGCATTTTTTTGCTACACTGTGTACTTTCAGTTAGGCTCTGTTTCCACTATTGCAACCCCAAAATCGTGCGATATTGCCGCGATTTTGATGCGACTTGAAGCAATGCCTGTGTATTCTTGAGGTCCTGGACCTCAAGTCGCATCAAAGTGGGACCAAAGTAGTGCAGGGACTACTTTGAAGTTGCTGCGACTTAAAGCCGTAACAGATAGGAACGGTACTCATTGGAAATCATGGGGTACGACTTGTAATGCGACTTTGCAGTCCCAAGTCGCACAAGTGGAAACTGAGCCTTAGTTATATTGTGTTGTTATATTGGGTTCCAATGGCGGGGGTATGTTGTGTTTTGTAGTTGGAGTGTGCTATTTTGGCCGGCTATGTTATGTTTTGTTGTTATGTTGTGTTGTTTTGGCCAGTTATGTTTTGTTTGTTACGTTGTTTTTTTTTTTTGGCTGGTTATGCTGTGTTTTGGTGTTATGTTCATTTCTTTTGGCTGGTTATGTTGTGTTTTGTTATTACATAGTGTTATTTTGGCTAGTTATATTGTGTTCTTTTGATGATTTACTAAAACTAGAGTGCAAAATCTGGTGCAGCTCTGGATAGAAACCAATCAGCTTCTAGCTTCAGCTTGTTTTAGTAAATCAACCCCCTGTGTCATTTTGGCTGGTTTTGTTGTTACATTGTGTTCTCCTGGCAGTTCTGTTCTGTTGTTGTTACGTTGTGTTGTTTTGTTGCTACAGTGTGTTCCTTTGACAGTTTCCTGTTCTTGTTACATTGTGTTGTTTTCGCCCGGATTTCTTGTGTTTTGTTGTTGCATTGTGTTCTTATGATGGTTCTGTTCTTGTTGCTACGTTGTGTTGTTTTGGCTGGTTTTGTTTTGGTGGTACATTGTGCTGTTTTGGCTGAGTATGTGTGTTTTGTTGTTACATTGTGTTCTTTTGGCAGTTCTGTTCTTGTTGTTACATTGTGTTGTTTTGGTTGGGTTTTTTTGTGTTTTGCTGGTACATTGTATTGTTTTGGCTCGGTTTTGTTGTTTTTTGTTGGTACATTGTATTGTTTTGGCTGGGTTTTGTTGTGTTTTGTTGTTACATTGTGTTGTTTTGGCTGGGTTTTGTTGTGTTTTGTTGGTACATTGTGTTGTTTTGGTTGTTTTTTTTGTGTTTTGCTGGTACATTGTATTGTTTTGGCTGGGTTTTGTTGTGTTTTGTTGGTACATTGTATTGTTTTGGCTGGGTTTTGTTGTGTTTTGTTGGTACATTGTATTGTTTTGGCTGGGTTTTGTTGTGTTTTGTTGGTACATTGTGTTGTTTTGGCTGGGTATGTTGCGTTTCGTTGTTATTTTGGCTGATTTTGTTGTAATTGTGTTGTTTTGGTGGGTTATGTTGTATTTTGTTGTTACATTGTATTGTTATTTTGTGTTGTTGCACCATTTTATTTATTTTTTGTCTTACCACTCGTCTTGGTTTATTTGATATTAACCAATGCAAAAAATGTTGCTGGAACACTTCAAATTCCCAGATAGACTGAAACAGATTCAGGAATGATAGCAGGCAGATTCTACTGCTGGGGAATGCAAAACAAAATCTAAAGGCCGACTCCAACAGGCACCACCCATAGAATTTTTTTTTGTTATTACTATTATTGAATAGACTGTACAGCTCCTAGTAGTCCCACCATGACAAGGACAGACACACTGTACAGATCCCCACAGTCCCACCATGACAAGGATAGACATACTGTACAGATCCCCACAGTCCCACCATGACAAGGACAGACAGACTGTACAGCTCCTATTAGTCCCACCATGACAAGGACAGACACACTGTACAGCTCCTATTAGTCCCACCATGACAAGGACAGACAGACTGTACAGCTCCTATAAGTCCCACCATGACAAGGACAGACACACTGTACAGATCCCCGCAGTCCCACCATGACAAGGACGGACCTACTGTACAGATCCTATTAGTCCCACCATGACAAGGACAGGCAGACTGTACAGATCCCCATAGTCCCACGATGACATGGACGGACAGACTGTACAGCTCCTATTAGTCCCACCATGACAAGGATAGACAGACTATACAGATCCCCATAGTCCCACCATGACAAGGACAGACAGACTGTACAGCTCCTAATAGTCCTACCATGACAAGGACAGACAGACTGTACAGATCCTAATAGTCCCACCATGACAAGGACAGACAGACTGTACAGATCCCCACAGTCCCACCATGACAAGGACAGACATACTGTACAGATCCCCATAGTCCCACGATGACAGGACAGACAGACTATACAGATCCCCATAGTCCCACCATGACAGGACAGACAGACTATACAGATCCTCATAGTTCCACCATGACAAGGACAGACAGACTGTACAGCTCCTATTAGTCCCACCATGACCAGGACAGGCAGACTGTACAGCTCCTAATAGTCCCACCATGACAAGGACAGACAGACTGTACAGCTCCTATTAGTCCCACCATGACAAGGACAGACAGACAGTACAGCTCCTATTAGTCCCACCATGAGAAGGACAGACAGACTGTACAGATCCTCATAGTCCCACCATGACAAGGACAGACAGACTGTACAGCTCCTATTAGTCCCACCATGACAAGGATGGACAGACTGTACAGATCCCATTAGTCCCACCATGCTAAGGACAGACAGACTGTACAGCTGAGGCTGCAGCTAATGTAAAAGAAAAATGCAGAGAATGTTCCTGCAGCTGTAAAATCCGGAGCTCTGGGGAGTGTAGACAATGTACAGCAGGCAGGGTGACAGGCCCTCTACCTGTCTCTCTAATCCTCCCTTGTATTTATTGCCCCTGCAGAAGGTCATTCAGCGCTCATCACCCCCGCCATTCCTGGAGACATGGGGGCCACGGGGCCCATTCCACCCCAATCTGTATGGAGTGACAGATCCATGACATTCCTCCTGCTGTAATCTAATGACACACCAAACACAGAGCCCATTTATTCTTCCCCGAACTTTATACCTCTATTTATTTCTCTGTGCACCACTTCATCTCTCACATTCCAGGCAAACTACAAACTTCCACCGCTCCTTGTAGTCAGGGTTGGGATGAGCTCCTGTAGCACCCAAGGTGAAAAGGCCAAAGTGCGCCCTCATACCCATGAACTAGTCCAGCAGTATAGGATGCATGTCCTGCCCTTTTTGCATTGATTAAAAGAACTGAAATCCAATAAATGAAAGGGGAAGGACAATCAGGCTGCGGGGAAAGGACTAGATTAGGGTTTCTCAACCAAGAAGAACCCTTGAAATTACTTTCTGGTTTCAGGGAACCCCTGCTAAAAACGACTATATCTATAATTCATGATACCTTGGGTCTGATGGTCAGCGGGGAGAATGTCCCTTGTACTTGTGCTCATTGGAAAGAATTACCCCCTTACCGATGGCTAAAAAGATCAATGGTGTCAGTGGGAACTTATCTGAGAGGCAGAAATTGCTCATTGCTCAAGGAACCCCTAACAACCTCTGGAGGAACCCCTAGCAACCTCTGGAGAAACCCAATGGTTCCAAGGAACCCCTAGCAACCTCTGGAGAAACCCAATGGTTCCAAGGAACCCCTCAGCCTCTGGAGGAACCCAGTGGTTATAAGGAACCCCTAGCAATCTCTGGAGGAACCCAATGGTTCCAAGGAACCCCTAGCAACCTCTGGAGGAACCCAATGGTTCCAAGGAGCCCCTAGCAATCTCTGGAGGAACCCAATGGTTCCAAGGAACCCCTAGCAGCCTCTGGAGGAACCCAATGGTTCCAAGGAACCCCTAGCAACCTCTGGAGGAACCCAATGGTTCCAAGGAACCCCTAGCAACCTCTGGAGGAACCCAATGGTTCCAAGGAACCCCTAGCAACCTCTGGAGAAACCCAATGGTTCCAAGGAACCCCTCAGCCTCTGGAGAAACCCAATGGTTATAAGGAACCCCTAGCAATCTCTGGAGGAACCCAATGGTTCCAAGGAACCCCTAGCAACCTCTGGAGGAACCCAATGGTTCCAAGGAACCCCTAGCAATCTCTGGAGGAACCCAATGGGTCCAAGGAACCCCCCAGCCTCTGGAGGAACCCAATGGTTCCAAGGAACCCCTAGCAATCTCTGGAGGAACCCAATGGTTCCATGGAACCCCTAGCAATCTCTGGAGGAACCCAATGGGTCCAAGGAACCTAGGAACCTCTGGAGGAACCCAATGGTTCCAAGGAACCCCTAGCAGCCTCTGGAGGAACCCAATGGTTCCAAGGAACCCTAGCAGCCTCTGGAGGAACCCAATGATTCCATGGAACCCCTAGCAGCCTCCGGAGGAACCCAATGGTTCCAAGGAACCCCTAGCAGCCTCTGGAGGAACCCAATGATTCCATGGAACCCCTAGCAGCCTCTGGAGGAACCCAGTGGTTCCATGGAACCTCTAGCAGCCTCTGGAGGAACCCAATGACTCCAAGGAACCCCTAGCAACCTCTGGAGGAACCCAATGGTTCCACGGAACCCTGGACTAGATGACGCTGGATATTCTTCAGCCAGGAAATGAGACAGGCTCTACCTGACTTTCTGCAGCTTCTCATGCACATTGTAAGAAGCTCACAGTGTGCAGTGAAATCAGAGTAAGCCATTTCATTTCAGGAGAGGAGCCGGTACATCCGTGCAAGACTGAAAGCCAGATTGAGATTGAAGATCTCTCCAACGTTGGCACTGATACACTGCAGTCAAATGAAAGGAGCCATTCCCGGATCCGAGGTGAAAGCCTGCCAGAAGTTGCAGTCACCGTTCCTGGGAAGAAAACAGATTTCACAAAGCACAGAGTGGCTTTAAGCCTTCCAGCCTCATACACACACACTGGCAGATCGATCCCTGGATAGGAGCTGGACACAGGAGCCCAACACTAGAGATAACCATAGAGGAGCCCTACCACAATCATAACACCCCACCCAGAACATCCTTCCATCAGTGGGGCTGACACACCGTATGCATCCTTCTGATGAGGACTCTTTGTTTACTCCAGATGGCACTTCAGCCTTTTCCTGGCTATGACACATAGGAAATGACAAGGCATTATGGATGCTAAAATTCTACACCACTCCTCTATGTGGTTACACAGGAAGTTCGGCCAGACAGAGATAAAGCGGAGTATTGTCATCACCCTGACGCTACCCGCCTTATCCAACGCAGCATGCCAACAGCTTCACCGTTACAGCACAGCTCCAGACTCTTTCATATAGAGAGTGGAAAGGGATGGAATTTATGTGACACTTCCCTAGAGGCACAACAAGAAATAATAGAAATCTCCCAGAAATGAGGGGAACCCCAGAACCGCTGTCCCCATTGGAGGATTTCCCCCAAACTATAGCTTTGTAGCAAATCACAAGGTGAGAGGCTGCAGTGCCAGGAAGCATTCCCTCAGTCTCCTCCTCTTCGGTGATCAGAGTGTAACATTGTAATATTTTAGCGAATCCCAAACTGAGAGGCTGCAGCATGGGGAGCATTTCCGCAGTCTCCTCCCCCTCAGTGATCAATTAGACCAACATTGTAATATTGTAGCAAATCCCAAGCTGAGAGGCTGCAGCATGGGGAGCTTTTCCTCAGTCTCTTTCCCTTAGTGATCAGACTGTAACATTGTAATATTGCAGCAAAAAAAAAAAACAGGTAAGAGGCTGCAGCATTTCCTCAGTCTCCTTCCACCCTAGTGATCAGACGAACTGAAGCAAATTCCAAACTGAGAGTCCACAGTGCGAGGAGCTTTTCCTCAGTCTCTTTCCCCCTCAGTGATCAGACTGTAACATTGTAATATAGTAGCAAATCTCAAAGAAAGTGGCTGCAGCATGAGGAGCATTTCCTCAGTGATTAGACTGTAATATTGTAGTATTGCAGCAAATAATCAGGTGAGGTGCTGCAGCATGAGAAAGGATTTCCTCAGTCTCCTTACCCCACTGATCAGACTGTAACATTGTAATATTGCAGCAAAAAAAAAAAAAAAAAAACAGGTAAGAGGCTGCAGCATTTCACCAGTCTCCTTCCACCCTAGTGATCAGACGAACTGAAGCAAATTCCAAACTGAGAGGCCACATTGCGAGGAGCTTTTCCTCAGTCTCTTTCCCCCTCAGTGATCAGACTGTAACATTGTAATATAGTAGCAAATCTCAAAGAAAGTGGCTGCAGCATGAGGAGCATTTCCTCAGTGATTAGACTGTAATATTGTAGTATTGCAGCAAATAATCAGGTGAGGTGCTGCAGCATGAGAAAGGATTTCCTCAGTCTCCTTACCCCACTGATCAGACTGTAACATTGTAATATTGCAGCAAAAAAAAAAAAAAAAAAACAGGTAAGAGGCTGCAGCATTTCACCAGTCTCCTTCCACCCTAGTGATCAGACGAACTGAAGCAAATTCCAAACTGAGAGGCCACATTGCGAGGAGCTTTTCCTCAGTCTCTTTCCCCCTCAGTGATCAGACTGTAACATTGTAATATAGTAGCAAATCTCAAAGAAAGAGGCTGCAGCATGAGGAGCATTTCCTCAGTTTCTTTCACTCTCAGTGATCAGACTGTAACATTGTAGTATTGCAGCAAATAATCAGGTGAGGTGCTGCAGCATGAGAAAGGATGGATTTCCTCAGTCTCCTTACCCCACTGATCAGACTGTAACATTGTAATATTGCAGAAAAAAAATAGGTGAGAGTCCACAGCATGAGGAGCATTTCCTCAGTCTCCTGCCCTCAGTGATAGGATTTTAAAATTGTGAATTTGAGGCAAATCACCAGGTGAGAGGCTCCAACGTGAGGAAGCTTT
The DNA here is from genome assembly GCF_905171775.1 of Rana temporaria. Lineage (NCBI taxonomy): Eukaryota > Metazoa > Chordata > Amphibia > Anura > Ranidae > Rana > Rana temporaria. Next base: position 10,850,747 of record NC_053500.1, on the reverse strand, counting down.
TAAGGAAATACTGGGGGGTCTCCTCTCCCCCCCCCCCCAGTGATCAGAATGTAACATTGTGATATTACAGAAAATCACCAGGAGAGAGGCTGCAGAATGAGGAGACATTTCCTTAGTCTCCACCCCCCAGCGATCAGACTGTAACATTGTGATATTACAGCAAATCACCAGGAGAGAGGCTGCAGAATGAGGAGGCATGTCCTTAGTCTCCACTCCCAGTGATCAGACTGTAACATTGTTATATTACAGCAAATCACCAGGAGAGAGGCTGCAGAATGAGGAGACATTTCCTTAGTCTCCACCCCCAGCGATCAGACTGTAACATTGTGATATTACAGCAAATCACCAGGAGAGAGGCTGCAGAATGAGGAGGCATGTCCTTAGTCTCCACTCCCAGTGATCAGACTGTAACATTGTTATATTACAGCAAATCACCAGGAGAGAGGCTGCAGAATGAGGAGACATTTCCTTAGTCTCCACCCCCAGCGATCAGACTGTAACATTGTGATATTACAGCAAATCACCAGGAGAGAGGCTGCAGAATGAGGAGGCGTGTCCTTAGTCTCCACCCCCCAGCGATCAGACTGTAACATTGTAATATTACAGCAAATCACCAGGAGAGAGGCTGCAGAATGAGGAGGCATGTCCTCAGTCTCCACCCCCAGTGATCAGACTGTAACATTGTAATATTACAGCAAATCACCAGGAGAGAGGCTGCAGAATGAGGAGGCATGTCCTTAGTCTCCACCCTCCAGCGATCAGACTGTAACATTGTAACTTTGCAGCAAATGGCCAGGTGAGAGTCAGGAGGTAGAATTTCCGCAGTCTCCTCCCGCAGTGATCAGACTGTAACATTGTAACTTTGCAGAAAATCACAAGGAGAAAGGGGCTCATGTGTGTCAGCTCTCAGCTGTCATCTCAGTCTAGGAAGTACTTGGGGACCCTGGATGATGCCTGAACAAAGATGGTGCTGTGCTTTGTAAAAACAAATAGCAGACAAAAGGCATACTGTGTATATAAAAAAAACTTGGAGCGGTTACACGGACACATTACTGAGCATGCCTCATACCTGATGAAACCTCCATATTATAAGAAGTAATACATAGCATTGGCAGTTTTAATAAAGACTTTAAGGAAGCATAAAGGCAAAAGTCCAACACGACTGCTCCACGCTCCACGTTGTGTTTTTACAGCAATGTTTAATAAGCCACCATCACCTCTCCAAGTGCTGGGATAACGGTAATAGAGGAGCCACAGGGCGACCATAAAACGCCAGTCGATTACCCGGCACGGCTGTATATTTGGCACCAGGCGAGGGCCGCAAAGCCCTATTGGCTCTGGCTGTAGTCTCTGGGCAGCCACGACGGAGCGCACAGCGATGGCATCTTGAAGATTTTGCAGCAAATTAATGTTTTATCCAAAGCAGATGTATTGTTCTGTCTGTGCATTCCTGGGGAGCTATTAAAGAATACGGGCTATAGAAGCAAACTAAAAGGGAGCGAATCACGAGAGCGACGGGGGGAAAGGCAATGGAAAATCCCAGGAATTAAGAGAACAAAACAGATACTATCCAATGAGAATTCTCATGTTACGGCAATCCAAACGCTTTTCACTTTCACGTTACTTTTAGGTGTGTTTCGCAGAACGAGAAGTGCGCACGCCATCAAACTGCGGTTCTCAGATGGACACGCCCACTATCAACTGCCAATTTCAACAGCTGGAAAAAGCTATGGGATGGGTTCTGTATTCCTCTTCTAATTTTTTTTTCCAGGTATTTATAGTATAGTGATATAATCTGCAGTGCTTTACAGAGTACACAGAATTCTTCCCATCAGCCTCTGGCACAGAGGAGCTTACACTCTATTGGCCTCCCCACAGGCACACATTACAGCGAGTCCAGCTAAATAGGTGCACCTGTCGAGCATCAGCTTGCCTATCCCTTCCAACTGCTACCCTTTATTTTACCCCCTTGCAGATTTTAAACCCTGATGAAGGGGGAGTGCCAAAGCCCCCGAAACGTGTTGAATGTTTAATGTCCGCTCATTAGGGATAAATATATAGACTCTTACTACTGGCCTGGTGCTCTTATTACACTGGTTACTTAGGCACTACAGCTAGGCAGAGCTCAGTATGCACTATCACAGCGATGGTGAATCTTGGCACCCCAGATGTTTTGGAACTACATTTTACCATGATGCGCATGCACTCTGCAGTGTAGTTGAGCATCGTGGGAAATGTAGTTCCAAAACACCTGGGGTGCCAAGGTTCACCATCACTGCACTGCATCATCTTTTATAACCAGACCAATTAAAGCATGAATACCTCTTTTGGGTCAGGAAAGTAGATTGTCTGTGGAAACTCTCAGAGACACAAGAATCCAATGAGCAAATTTCCAGTCTAGAAATCCCATCTGCTCGCTCAACTGTTTGAAGAGATGGAAAATAGATTTTTCAACCCATAAAGCAGTTGGGGGGAACTTACTAGAGATAGGGGGCCTCTGCTGCAGCCTCTGACACCTCCGGAGGGGCACACATAATATCACGTATACTGTATATGTACTGCTATATATGACTGTTGGAGACTGTGGATGTTCTACAAGACATGGTCAAAGACTGAGAACATACTACAGGTGTGTTTGGAGACTGGGGACATGCTACATGTGTGTTTGCAGACTGGGGACATGCTACAGGTGTGTTTAGAGACTGGGGACATGCTACGGGTGTGTTTAGAGACTGGGACAAGCTACAGGTGTGTTTAGAGACTGGGGACATGCTACAGGTGTGTTTAGAGACTGGGACAAGCTACAGGTGTGTTTAGAGACTGGGGACATGTTACAGGAGTCTTTGGAGACTGGGGACATGCTACAGTTGTGTCTAGAGACTGTGGCATGCTACAGTTGATTTTGGGGACTGGTGACATGCTACAGGTGTGTTTGGGGACTGGCGACATGCTACAGGTGTGTTTAGAGACTGGGACATGCTACAGGTGTGTTTGGGGACTGGCGACATGCTACAGGTGTGTTTAGAGACTGGGGCATGCTTCAGGTGTGTTTGGAGACTGGTGACATGTTACAGGTGTGTTTAGAGACTAGGGCATGCTACATGTGTGTTTGGAGACTGAGGACATGTTACAGGAGTCTTTGGAGACTGGGGACATGCTACAGTTGTGTTAAGAGACTGGGACATGCTACAGTTGTGTTTAGAGACTGGGACATGCTACAGGTGTGTTTGGGGACCGGTGACATGCTACAGGTGTGTTTGGAGACTGGTGACATGCTACAGGTGTGTTTGCAGACGGGGAACATGCTACAGGTGTGTTTGCAGACTGGGAACATGCTGCAGGTGCGTTTAGGGACTGGAGACATGCTATAGGTGTGCTTGGAAACTGAGGAAATGCTACAGATTAGCTTGGAGACGGGGACATGCTGCAGGTTTGTTTGGACTAGGGACATGCTACAGGTGTGTTTGCAGACTGAGAACATGCTGCAGGAGATGATTTAGAAATGGGGATATATTACACGAGACTGCTAGAGAATGGATCACTGCCATTTCAAGCTCTTTATATGCAGTATCAATGGTCCCACTCCCAGTACTGGCTGCACAATATGCACCAAAAGACCGCAGGTTGGCCAGAAGGGCCAACGCTTTTAACTCATGTTAAGTCCATGCATGCATATGTGGGCAGCACAGGGTGGATAGGACTTCTGCCTTGCACTCCAAAGACGCAATGGTGGGTTAATTGGCACCGTGTTGGTGTACAAACTGTTAGCATATTCTCCATGCCAGTCTCAATCTGAGCAACTGGAGAGGTTGAAGTAAGACCAGGCGACCTATATTGTCCAAAAATTTGCCATGAAAATTCTGTGTATCAGACATGGTGCCCAGAGGGCTGGCCTATAGAATCCAAGAGTAGGATATGACTGAAAAGATATATACATACAAGCTAAATATACTTCTCACTATTATCACAGCACTGTGCTTTTCTCTCCAGGACAGTGCCACCCTCCTTCAGACTTCATCCAGGGGCACCATCGACTTCCTGGACTGAGAAGACATCATCTCAGATTAGGAAAAGGAACCCGAGGACTTCCTGAAAGGTCGAAAAGCTACACAGACGCCTCGTCGCAAGCAATGCTCAAAGCGGTACAATGCCTGAAGACATCGGGGCACGTGTAGTTGTAAAACTTTATTTAAAAACACTTTTTTTTTTTTTTAAATGCAGACTCAAAATAAAAAAACTATTGTAAGGTCATGGAAAAAAAAACAACGCTATTTTATCAAAACACAGAAAAATTTCTCGCCACTCCCAATTCAAGAATTCCTCACGTAGAATCACCCTCAATTTGTAACACTATCTAGCTATACGTTAAGCACTTGCGGACGACTTCACAAATCAAGCGCCCTTATTGGATGGGATTCAAGCGTTCCTGCGTGAAAAGGGCTTTGTTGAGGCTTTTTCGAAACGCTGTCCACTGCCAGTTTGAAAACGTATCAAAAACATCTTCAAGGGGAGGGAGATCTGTCGGCATTTTTCTCACACTTCACATGGCCTGTCTGGTATGGGTAGAAGAGGCTGCCAAAACCATCCATTGAGGTGTGGATACCTTTAAAGAGCCCCCCCACCGAAAAAAATAATTCTTAATGATTAGCTGCCAATAACGAGCGGCGAGGCCGTCTTATGAAGGGAAGACAAATGCTCCTTGGAGCTGATGGAAACTTTTGGCACTGTAGAGTTAGTTAAGGCTCTTTAATTATTTTGGCTTGAGTGCTGGAAAAAAAACCACATAAACTGCGTCCTTGTGGAAACGTCTGTTTTTTTGGAGTCAGAAAATGCTGCCCTTGTAACTCTGGAGTGGAATACACCTTCCAGACTGCTCTCATTTGAATACAATGGAAGTCATTGCCGAAACGTGGATGTGAACGGTGTGCAGATCCAAAGCCAAACAGGTGAGAGGCTTCTACTTGGGTGCAGCATGGCCTGAAAACCTATTTGATGTATTTGAAATCATTAAAGACGTGATCACCGCCCAATCTGTTCAATCTCAGACATACGCTATATTACCAAAATTATTGGGACACCTCGCTTTACACGCACATGAACTTTAATGGCATCCCAGTCTTAGTCCGTAGGGTTCAATATTGAGTTGGCCCCGCCCTTTGTAGCTATAACAGCTTCAACTCTTCTGTCCACAAGGTTAAAGAGTGTTTTCTTTGGGAATGTTTGACCATTCTTCCAGAAGCACATTTGTGAGGTCAAGCACTGATGTGGACAAGAAGGCCTCACTCCCAGTCTCCACTCTAATTCATCCCAAGTGTTCTATTGGGATGAGATCAGGATTCTGTGCAGGCCAATTAAGTTCCTCCACTTCAAACTCGCTCATCTATGTCTTTATGGACCTTGCTTTGTTCACTATTCATGTTGGAACAAGAAGGGGCCGTCCCCAAACTGTTCCCACAAAGTTGGGAGCATGAAATTGTCCAAAATGTCTTGGTTGGTCCAAATCATTTGGTAGAGGGGGGATTATGATGTGGGGTTGTTTTTCAGGGGTTAAGCTTGGCGTCTTAGTTCCAGTGAAGGGAACTCTTAAGGCGTCAGCATACCAAGACATTTTGGACAATTTCATGCTCCCAACTCTTTCATGCTCTGGTAAACCCATAAACAACTGGGAAACGGCGGGGGATGCAAAAAAAAAAAGATACCGGTATCTAACATCAAAGAAATGACATACATTAAAGCCGTGTACACGCGATCGGTTTGTCCGATGAAAAAAGACAGATAAACCGATCGTGTGTGGGCCCCATTGGTCTTTTTTCCATTGGTCTAAAAAAATAGAACATGTTTTAAATTTTTCCTATTGATAAAAAACCCATAGGAAATTCCGATCATCTGTGTGGAACTCCATCGGAGAAAAATCCACTCATGCTCAGAATCAAGTCGACGCATGCTCTGAAGCATTGAACTTAATTTTTTTGGGCTCGTCGCAGTGTTTTACGTCACCGCGTTTTGGCACAGTCGGAATTTAGTCTGATGGTGTGTAGGCAAGACTAATGAAAGTCAGCTTCATCGGATATCCAACAAAAAAATCCATCGGATTTGATTCCATCAGAAATCCCATCGTGTGTACACAGCTTTACAGTTAGGCGGTCAGCAGGTAGTTAAAGGCATTCCCCTTTCCGCAGTAATGCCTCTCGTAAACGTGTGGCTGAGGGGCAGGGGATGCCTCTTCTGATTATGACTTGCTGTCAGCAGCGACGGAGTTTGGGAGGATTCAGAATCGTTTCCAAACACGCCTGAGCTCATCCCTATTGCTTGTAAGTAGGTGCCTACAAGTGTTAGAAACACGGCAGTTTGGGTTTTGCAGGCTATCCGGGCAGAAAGGGGATAAGTTACCTTTGTGTTTTCCCGGGCTTTTCGGGGCCGTGCCCTCCATGTTGTGCTGTAAATAAATAGGCCAAAGGCTTGGCCCGAGAGAGCAGCCTGTATGGCCCAAAAGCAATCAGGACCAAACCCGCGATACGGAGAACCCATGAAGCTAACCGCAGGTACAGGAGAGCTGAAGGAGTTGATAAAGTGCAAGCATGAGGTCCGCGTTTAGTGCACGGTGGGACCCCATTCTGTCACTGGGAGTGGGGTGGCAGTGGAAAGCTGGACTGGTGGAGCAGGCTTAGCGGTGTCCCCCTTGCTACATTCAGAAGACAGGGTGTGCAGCAGCATGGGACAGAGGGACTCACAGAAGGAAACTGTATGTTGTTACATAGCACACAGTGATTGGCTCACCTCTAAGCCGAGGCTCCACCTTAATGTTGATCTTCACATGAATGCGGCGCCACCTGGACCTGGGCATTGAGGAGTGTGTACTTGAGAAGAGATACCCCCACGAGCAGGGTGCGTAGGCCCTGCCCCACAGAGTTCTGTATGAAGTAGTCATCTCTATAGACCGTAAATATCCTTTTTTTTTTGTTTTATTGGACCTAAGCCCTTTTGTGACTCTGCTAGGTCTTATTTGTGCAAAAGGAGCAAAAAAAGTGACTGCATTACAAAGCTGATCTCAAACTAAAGTGCTTTCCTCTGTGCAGTCTTATAGTGTGTAGAGTAGTCACCGCTGACACAAATCTCTGCACAGGCAGCAGAGAACCACAGGGCATTGAAAGAATATTTCCAACTGCTGCTCCTACATCCAGCGATGATGCAGCACAAACTATGACACTAACTGAATGCAAGGAAATGAGAAGTATCGAATGTTTGCATGACTAAAGAAAGTGGTGTGAAGAATTTAACTCATCGGCATGTACATAAAGTGAAACATTTCAGTAAAATGGAACACTAAGTGGAAGGAAGGAAAATTCTCAGAGCCTGCAATGTAATGGACGGTAGCATCAACGCTCAATGACTGATGCCTGGTAAGGGGATTAATCCGCTGGGTTATGACAGTAAGCCCCTGCATGTGGAGTCTGTGTAACCACCAGAAAGAGTCTTGTTACATTAACAACACAGAGTGATGGGAAGGGCGCTCCATCCAAGAGTCGGTGTGAAGAGGGTTTGTACGGAGGACAGCCAAGAGGCTCCAGTCAGATGGTTCATGCAGTCTTCATGTTAGTTCAGTTGTATCGGGGTCACTGACCAGAACACTTGAGGAGATGCCAAACATCACAGATTGACGGGAGAAGATTGGAGGTCCCCATGTGTTAAATGCTGAGGCCATGGCTATGCTGGAAGAATAACTTTAATGGGAACTTGCAGAGTGAGCGATAACATGATTACCTTTATAGAGCACAAACAATGTGCAAAGAGCATGGCCCTAATAACACTGTACTGACTCCATAAACGAATAAAAGCTGGAATCTGATTGGCTGCTTTTCTGGTATGAAAATGCCTAAATGTACATCTCGAGTGATGTCAAGAAAATAGAGGTAGAGCAGAGTTTAACTTTAACCCCCACCCTTCCATTTAACCTCATCTTAACCTCCTTAAACCCCAACTGTAACGGCTATATAATCTGCAAGAATATATTACTAAATAGTTATAATATGCAGCAATAGTATCATTAAACAGAACTTCAAAAGCTCCAGTCCAGTGACTTTGCCAAGGCTGTAATGATGTCTCCATCAACTCAACCCAACACAGTTCTTACCTTCTTCCTTAACTCACCCCCACAGAGTTTTTACCTTCTTCCTCAACTCATCCCTGCACAGTTCTTACCTTCTTCCTCAACTCATCGTCGCACAGTTCTTACCTTCTTCCTCAACTCATCCCCACACAGTTCTTACCTTCTTCCTCAACTCATCCCCGCACAGTTCTTACCTTCTTCCTCAACTCACCCCACACAGTTCTTACCTTCTTCCTCAACTCATCCACACACAGTTCTTACCTTCTTCCTCAACATATCCCCGCACAGTTCTTACCTTCTTCCTCAACTCAACCCCATACAGTTCTTACCTTCTTTCTCAACTCACCCCACACAGTTCTTACCTTCTTCCTCAACTCATCCCTGCACAGTTCTTACCTTCTTCCACAACTCATCCCCGCACAGTTCTTACCTTCTTCCTCAACTCATCCCCACACAGTTCTTACCTTCTTCCTCAACTCACCCCACACAGTTCTTACCTTCTTCCTCAACTCATCCACACACAGTTCTTACCTTCTTCCTCAACATATCCCCGCACAGTTCTTACCTTCTTCCTCAACTCAACCCCGCACAGTTCTTACCTTCTTCCTCAACTCAACCCTGCACAGCTCTTACCTTCTTCCTCAACTCATCCCCGCACAGTTCTTACCTTCTTCCTCAACTCATCCACACACAGTTCTTACCTTCTTCCTCAACCAGGGCTGGACTGGGACAAAAATGTGGCCCTGGACTTCTCCCAGACTGGCCCACTTTGACAGGTCTCCCCCATGGCGGCCGGAAAAATCCCCCCCCCCCCGGCCACCCAAGCCCCCTCTCCCCCCTTCACTAGCCACTAACCGTTCTACTTTATTAGAGTAGAACGGCTGGTACTGGTACTCTTATAGGCAGTACAAGTGGGGAAGCTAGACATTATTTCACCCGGGGCAAGGAATCAGTTCGGTGCCCCCCCCTTATGGGACAAGATTAGGCAGAAGTGAGAAACTCCCAGGCCATAGCTGTTGAGTCAGCTGTCTGTCCCCTCCCCCATGCTCCTCTGTCGTCCCCCCTGCTCCTCTGGTCCTCCCCCTGCTTCTCTGTTCCCCCCTACGTGAGCGCTGCGGGGAGGAAGAGGAGGTGATCACTGCGGGAAGGGAGAGACAGAGGAGCGGAGGGGGACAGCGGTCCACTGTCACTGAAGGCGGCCCACTGAGCCATCGGCCCACCGGGAAACTCCCTGTAGTCCCAATGGCCAGTCCATCCCTGTCCTCAACTCACCCCACACAGTTCTTACCTTCTTCCTCAACTCACCCCACACAGTTCTTACCTTCTTGCTCAACTCATCGCCGCACAGTTCTTACCTTCTTACTCAACTCACCCCCACACAGTTCTTACCTTCTTCCTCAACTCATCCCCGCACAGTTCTTACCTTCTTCCACAACTCACCCCCATATAGTTCTTACCTTCTTCCTCAACTCATCCCCACACAGTTCTTACCTTCTTCCTCAACTCATCCCCGCACAGTTCTTACCTTCTTCCACAACTCACCCCCATATAGTTCTTACCTTCTTCCTCAACTCAACCCAACACAGTTCTTACCTTCTTCCTTAACTCACCCCCACAGAGTTTTTACCTTCTTCCTCAACTCATCCCCGCACAGTTCTTACCTTCTTCCTCAACTCATCGTCGCACAGTTCTTACCTTCTTCCTCAACTCATCCCCACACAGTTCTTACCTTCTTCCTCAACTCACCCCACACAGTTCTTACCTTCTTCCTCAACTCATCCCCGCACAGTTCTTACCTTCTTCCTCAACTCATCGTCGCACAGTTCTTACCTTCTTCCTCAACTCATCCCCACACAGTTCTTACCTTCTTCCTCAACTCACCCCACACAGTTCTTACCTTCTTCCTCAACTCATCCACACACAGTTCTCACCTTCTTCCTCAACATATCCCCGCACAGTTCTTACCTTCTTCCTCAACTCAACCCCATACAGTTCTTACCTTCTTTCTCAACTCACCCCACACAGTTCTTACCTTCTTCCTCAACTCATCCCCGCACAGTTCTTACCTTCTTCCACAACTCATCCCCGCACAGTTCTTACCTTCTTCCTCAACTCATCCCCACACAGTTCTTACCTTCTTCCTCAACTCACCCCACACAGTTCTTACCTTCTTCCTCAACTCATCCACACACAGTTCTTACCTTCTTCCTCAACATATCCCCGCACAGTTCTTACCTTCTTCCTCAACTCATCCACACACAGTTCTTACCTTCTTCCTCAACTCACCCCACACAGTTCTTACCTTCTTCCTCAACTCATCCACACACAGTTCTTACCTTCTTCCTCAACTCACCCCACACAGTTCTTACCTTCTTCCTCAACTCATCGCCGCACAGTTCTTACCTTCTTACTCAACTCACCCCCACACAGTTCTTACCTTCTTCCTCAACTCATCCCCGCACAGTTCTTACCTTCTTCCACAACTCACCCCCATATAGTTCTTACCTTCTTCCTCAACTCATCCCCACACCGTTCTTACCTTCTTCCTCAACTCACCCCCACACAGTTCTTACCTTCTTCCTCAACTCATCCCCGCACAGTTCTTACCTTCTTCCACAACTCATCCCCACACAGTTCTTACCTTCTTCCTCAACTCATCCCCGCACAGTTCTCACCTTCTTCCTCAACTCATCCCCGCACAGTTCTTACCTTCTTCCACAACTCATCCCTGCGCAGTTCTTACCTTCTTCCTCAACTCATCCCTGCACAGTTCCTTATCTTCTTCCTCAACTCATCCCCATACAGTTCTTACCTTCTTCCTCAACTCATCCCCACACAGTTCTTACCTTCTTCCTCAACTCAACCCCACACAGTTCTTACCTTCTTCCTCAACTCATCCCCGCACAGTTTTTACCTTCTTCCTCAACTCACCCCGCACAGTTCTTACCTTCTTCCTAAACTCATCCCCGCACAGTTCTTACCTTCTTCCTCAACTCATCCACGCACAGTTCCATATCTTCTTCCTCAACACATCCCTTACAGTTCTTACCTTCTTCCTCAACTCATCACCACACAGTTCTTACCTTCTTCCTCAACTCACCCCACACAGTTCTTACCTTCTTCCTCAACTCATCCCCACACAGTTCTTACCTTCTTCCTCAACTCATCACCACACAGTTATTACCTTTGTTGCCAACTCATCACCACACAGTTATTACCTTCATTGCCAACTCATCACCACACAGGCATTACTCTCTTCAGCAACTTATCCTCGCACAGTCAGTACCATTTTGCATCACTTGCCCCTCCCTTTTAGATTGTAAGCTTACGAGCAGGGTCCTCTGAATCCTCTTATTTTGAATGGTATTGTAACTTTACAATCTCCCTGTAAAGTGCTGCACAATATAAATACTGTATAATAAAAATAATATAATAAAAAAAGAAATGGCTTCAACCATTCACCATACTAAGATACAGTTATGTTAACCATACTCATCTGTGCATTCAACAAAAAATAGCCAGAGCTCATAAAAAAAGCTATTCCTTAACAAGCTCTCTGTACAGAAACACATGTGAAAGGGTTATGGGGAATTATAATAAAAACCACTCATCATAACATGGATTTACCATCTAAACAATGGCCTGGAGTGTTTGTATGTTTATTAGAGGAGAAAGCTGGCTGGGAATGTGGCTCATCTGCTCTTTGTATTGGACGGGCCTCTTCTAGATGTGATTTATTTTCTGCACACCAGGCTCTTCAGCCAAAAATCCAAGATATTTATAAGTTATTTATAACTAAACTGATCTTAATAATAAAAATTCTCACTTTATTAATGAGCTATGGATGAGGAAACATACAAAAGCGAGAACCTTTCTTATAAACTGACCCCTTTGTAAAAAAAAAAAATATCAAAATAATTCCCAAATTCTACTTACCCTCTCCCAGCCCCAGCGATGTCCTCAGCTGCCTTCTTGGGCCAGCTTTGGAGGTCTTCTTCAGGAACAATGACATTGGCATCATTCTGTCCATTTCCTGTGAGCCCAGCCTGCCATTTAGCGGGCTTCACAGAACAGCTGTATTTATACTGAGATTAAATGACACACAGGTGGACTCTTTACTAATTAGGTGACTTCTGAAGGCAATTGGTTCAACTAGATTTTGGATAGGGGTATCAGAGTAAAGGCGGCTGAATACAAAATGCCCCCCACACTTTTCAGATCTTTACTTTCCTTCCACTTTACAATTATGTGCCACTTTGTGTTGGTCTATCACATAAAATCCAAATAAAATACATTTACGGTTTTGGTTGGAAAATGGCAAAATGTGGAAAATGTCAAGGGGTATGAATACTTTTTCAAGGCATTGTAATTAATCAGTTTGCTGGTCTATCTAATACATTATTGGAAGTTTGCCTTCTTTCAAGTTAGATTGTAAAAGCTGATTGGTGGTGGTTGGATTTTCATGAAAATTGGTACTTTCGGTATATGGCCAGCATGAGCATCCTTACAAATCTCTATAACGGACCATCTGACAGTCTGTCTTATATCGACTGTATATGAAGCAAGCAGCTTCTGTTTTCCCTACACAAGCCATTAAACCCCATACACATAGCACTGAGGACCGGCCCGGGAATATTTATCACCAACGCAGGTTTAATACAGAGAAGAGGACAATAATGGGAGCTGAGCGGAGGCTGCGACATGTCAGCCCTGACAATTAGGTGCAGCGTGATATAGACGGGATATAAACACAAAGTGACAATGTACAATGTATCCTGTTCTGCTTCCCATCAATGACACAGCATACAACACAATGTAACAAAGTCATCTGCAACAAGTACCCATCGCCGCTAATGGGGCTCATACACACCAGCCAAACCATAGGGTTATTTCATGTCCAACACAGTCCCAACAGACACACAAGGCAATTTGTTTTATGTCCCTTTCCTTCACTTCACACTTCTGTAGCATGCCTGCAGTCTCTGACCATCTCCTGTAGCATGCCTGCAGTCTCTGACCATCTCCTGTAGTAGGTCTGCAGTCTCTGACCGTCTCCTGTAGTATGTCTGCAGTCTCTGACCATCTCCTGTAGTATGTCTGCGGTCTCTGACCTACTCCTGTAGTATGTCTGCAGTCTCTGACCATCTCCTGTAGTATGTCTGCAGTCTCTGATCGTCTCCTGTAGCATGTCTGCCGTCTCTGGCCATCTCCTGTAGTATGTCTGCAGTCTCTAAACGTCTCCTGTAGTATGTCTGCAGTCTCTGGCCATCTCCTGTAGTATGTCTGCAGTCTCTGACCATCTCCTGTAGAATGTCTGCAGTCTCTGACCATCTCCTGTAGTAGGTCTGCAGTCTCTGACCATCTCCTGTAGTAGGTCTGCAGTCTCCGACCGTCTCTTGTAGTATGTCTGCAGTCTCTGACCATCTCCTGTAGTATGTCTGCAGTCTCTGACCGTCTCCTGTAGTAGGTCTGCAGTCTCTGACCATCTCCTGTAGTATGTCTGCAGTCTCTGACAATCTCCTGTAGTATGTCTGCAGTCTCTGGCCATCTCCTGTAGCATGTCTGCAGTCTCTGATCATCTCTTGTAATATGTCTGCAGTGTCTGACCGTCTCCTGTACTATGTCTGCAGTCTCTGCCCATCTCCTGGCACATGTCTGCAGTCTCTGCCCATCTCCAGGCACATGTCTGCAGTCTCTGACCATCTTCTGTAGTATGAATGCAGTTCCCTCACTTCCAGTCTGGTAACTCCGCCGTGGAATTGTGAGAAATCTCGCCCCAGATAACAATAAAAGCTAAGCAGAGGTTCTAATCCTTCCTCACTTGATCCAAAAGAAAAAACAATATTTTGTCTGGCCTTTATCTACTCAAGCATCCCCATTTCTCCAAAAACAAGACGTCTGCAAAATTCCTGAGTGCAGACTCCATTGGTGTAATTAATGGATGCGAGTGCCACAAGTAACAAGGTCATTGTCCCCGGAGAAAACAATGGCCAGGCCCGGGGAGCTCAGATGACATCAATAAGCAAACAGTAAGTCAGATGGGTGAAGGAGGGATGACAGTGCTGGGCTCCGGCGGTCTCACAGATGGATGGGGGCCGCCTCTCCTGGGGGTACCGCAGCTCTCAGTGTAATGAATAGACAAAGTGCCATGTCACTCCGCAGTCCCCAATCACTAGACTGCACAGAGACAGCTCAATCTTTACCAGGGTCTGGACATAGAAGCATCCAATGATCTAAATAATAATAATGATAAAGGATGGGGACCCCACCCTGAAGAAAAAGTCTGTACACCCTGATAGTTCAGCGTTACGTGGATGCTAAAGGAGACCTTTATTCTTTTAATGTTCGAAATATTAATGAAAATATATTCCCTTAATATGGAAAATAGCGTTGTTACCGGCATACCGATATCGGCGCCTGTACTTGCACCGATACTAAAACCGATCCTTCTATGCAATTTCATTGCGGCTTGCATTGACTTCTGTTACATTAAGTCGCAAACTGTCAATCAAATCGGAGGTCCAAATCGCACTGATCTGAGGCTTCCAAATTTTTATAGGGACTGCAACATTATGGCGGACATATAGGATACTTTTTCACACATTTTTGGGACCACTGGCATTTTTACAGCGATCAGTGCTATAAAAATGCACCGACTGCCGTATTTACCGGGGTATTGCGCGCTCCGGCAAATAGCGCGCACCCCTAAAGTGGACCCGCATTCCTGTAAAAAAAAAGATTTTAGTACTTACAGTTTTGGTGTCTTGCGCGGCGTCCATCGGCGGCCCCGTCGGGTCTGGAGTCCGTCTGCGGCTGGTGTCCTCCTCGTCGGGTCCGGCGTCCTTCTGCAGTGTCCTCCCCGCGCCGAGTTTGAACTACTGCGCCGGCATATACCGAGCGCAGTACACTCGTGTATAGTCGGGCAGGCTCGGCGCCTCTCGCGGTCACGTCCTGTGCGTCCTGTATGTCCAGGACGTGAGCGCGGAAGGAGCCAAGCCTGCCCGACTATACACGAGTGTACTGCGCTCGGTATATGCCAGCGCAGTAGTTCAAACTCGGCGCGGTAAGCGGGTATCGGCGTATATCGCGCATTCACGATTTTGCCCTGAATTTCAGGGCAAAAAAGTGAGCGGTATACGCCGATAAATACGGTACTTTATAAATGTCACTGGCAGGGAAGGAGTTAACACTAGGGGGGGATCAAGGGGTTAAATGTGTGTCCTAGGGAGTGATTCTAACTGTGGGGGGAGGTTACTGATGAGCGGAACAAGGAACATACGATCAGTTCTCCCCTTACAGGATGAGGATCTGTGTGTTTACACACACACACACACAGATCCACGTCTCTGCTCTGTGATGAGCAATCGCAGGTGCCCGGCGGATATCACGGCCGCCGGGCACATACATCGGCTCCCAAGTGACGCGTCGGGCACTCCCGCGCCCCCCTAGCGGCCAGGCAGCCGAGGACGTCATATGACACCCGCCCAGAGGGAGAGAGGGTTCCTGTGGGGCGTCATATTATAGTGGGGTGGTAAAGAAGTGGTTAACAGAAGTCAATGCAAGTCGCAATGAAAACATAAATGGGGTGTGGCTTGTCGTGCGATTTTGAACGGTCAAATCGCATGACGAACGACAATTGTGCAGTCATGCAACACTGTACCCAAATGACATTTTTATAATTTTCTTCCTACAAATAGAGCTTTCTTTTGATGGTATTTAATCACCACTGGATTTTTTTATTTTTTGCTGAGCAAAAAAAATGTCTTTGTGTCTGTTATAAAGATTTGTAAATAAGTAATTTTTCTCCTTCACTGATGTGCGCGGATGAGGCTGCACTGATGGGCACTGATAAGGAGGCACCAATGGGCACTAATAGGCGGCACTGATTGTCATCACTGATGGGCACTGATGAGGAGGCACTGTTGAGCACTAATAGGTGGCACTGATTGTCATCACTGATGGGCAGTGATGAGGAGGCACTCATGGGCACTAATAGAGGGCACTGATAGACAGCACTGATTGTCATCACTGATGTGCAGTGATGAGGAGGCACTGATGGGCACTAATAGGCGGCACAGAAGTGCAATGATAGATAGCACTGATTGTCATCACTGATGGGCACTGATAGACGGCACTGATTGTCATCACTGATGGGCACTAATAGGCGACACTGAAGATCACTGATAGACCGTACTGATTGTCATCACTGATAGGCACTGATGGGGAGGCACTGTTGAGCACTAATAGGCGGCACTGATTGTCATCACTGATGGGCACTAATAGGCAGCACTGAAAATCACTGATAGACGGCACTGATTGTCATCACTGATTTGCAGCAATGATAGGCAGCACTGATGGGCACTGTTGGGGCTGCACTGATATCCAGGACCCTGATGATCAGTGCTCTGATTATCTGTGACAGCGTGAGGAAAGGAATTGCCGATAACCAGCAAGTGTGTTTACATCGTTATTAGCGGGTGTGCGGTGGGCTTCATATGATGCCCTCCCAGAACTGGCCAACTGCGATGTACCCCTCGCTTTGCAATAGCGCGATTGGCAAGTGGTTAAAAAGAATAGACTCTAATGATACCAAACAACCACAATGCACCCAGTAGCCAGAGACCATCATGACGACGCAATCTTTGTTCAGGTATCATCCAGGGTCACCATCTACTTCCTGGGCTGAGATGGCGGCAGGCGCCTGTGCGATTCTTGACTGCGTTCACAAATGCCTGAGACTGATTAGCCTCTGCTGCAGCCTCTCACCTTGTAACCTAATGTACAGTCTGATCACTGGGGGCACAGGTGACGGTAGTACCCGCTATATGTGTGGAATTAAACCTCGTTCTGAACTCTAACCCTTGGTGTGGCGCTTCAACTTTCACACTCAAAACTTCTACAGTCCAAGGGCGCTGCTCCAGGTCCTTGGTCCACAAGAGCAGCCTACGTATCATCTTGATCAGTGGCAACCCCTCAGCTAAAGGGGGCCTCAAATGACATCACTAAAGGGCCACATATAATGTTTTCAGTATATATAATGCTTGAGAAGACTGTCCATGACTAATAGAGGAAATGTGTACAGGATATATTGTTGGCCGGGGATATCCTGCAGAAGACAATACTAAACTGGGAACCTGTTACATGAAGCTAGTAGAAATCAATGCAATTACCCCGAATCAATGTTCAGAATGCTAAGGTCTGAGGGTCGCACATATACCCAAGGGCCGCATGAGGTCCTTCGGGCCACAGGTTGGGCACCAGGGATCTAGATGCCCTATTGCACATTTGTCAAACACAAGGCCCACGGGCTGAATCCAGCCCTCAATGCCATTTTATGTGGTCCTTGCACCTCTCCTGCAGCAGCCCTCCTCTGGTCCTCCTCCAGACCCTTACTTTCTGCTTTCAAGCAATGCATCCAGCTTCTTCCTAGCAGCAGCATAAGGAAAGGGGGGTGCACTGTGATGTAAGGGAGAGTGGGGGGGGACTCAACTTCTGATGGTGGGGGGGCTCTTGACATCTAATGTAAGGGGAGGGGATGCGCTGAACATCTAATCTTACAGATACAACCGGCCCTTTTGAAGGCAATCATAATGCTGATTGTGGCCCCACAATGAAATCGAGTTTGACACCCTTGCCCAATTGGGATACCACCAGTTCTTTTTTGTCATAATATTAATTAGTGCCCAGGTATAGCTACCTAAGGTTCCAGTACCATCAATCTACTTCCTCCCACGCTCGCCTTCAGGACTTCTCCAGAGCCTCTCCCATCCTCTGGAACTCCCTGCCCCAGTATGTCCGATCAGCCCCTACCCTGTCCACCTTTAGGAAATCTCTGAAAACTCATCTATTCAGGGAAGCCGATCCCACACACACCTAACAACTGTCCCTGAGCCACAGACATCAAATCATTCTCTGCAGCTATTACCTTTTGTACCACCACTCCCTCCCTTTAGAAAGTAAGCTCTACGAGCCGGGCCCTCCTGTACCTTTTGTATTGAATTGTACTGTAATTGTGTTGTCCCCCCTATATATTGTAAAGAGTAAACTGTTAGCGCTATATAAATTGTGTATTATAATAATAATAAGAACGTAAATTGTGACATGGCAGGCTTGTTATACTGCCAAATGGTGTGACGGACTCCGGACACCCCGACTAGGTATCTCCACCAAGAAGCTGCTTCCCAAGTTCTGTAACACCAGGCAAGTGACTATAGCTGTAGCTACCCCAAAGACCTAGACAACACCAGTTTTTTGAGTAAACAAAAAGAAAATTGAAAACCATCAGATAAAAGCTCATCACATTATCGCAGACAATGCCCACCTCAAGCTGTGTGGTGCCCACATAGGAATACATTATACATAGTGTGACAGGAAGTCAGGTAAATCTGGGGGTGTTGTCACAGACGGGAGATACATTTCTGCCTTGTTTAGAAAATTCACCAATTACTATCGGGTGTCGGCTGCAGAAGTAGCCAGAAAAGGTTAAGGACGTTGGATAGCTTCAGCTGTTCAGAATGAGGAAATTAAGGCCTCTATAAATTGTCCAGAGGATTACTATTCAATGCTGCATCCTGAAGCTTGTTGAGTTAAGGAGAGCAGTGAGCTGAGGAAGACTTCTGAAGGTGAAGTGGTAGTTGATATCTTTGCTGTGTGATAAAAAAATCAAAAATACTATTGTTTTCTGCTGGAAGACCAGCAGTGTCTGCCCAGCAGTAGGCTGTGCCAGACTTCATAGGTAGGTTCCTGTGTTGTGAAGGTAGACGGCCCAAGTGGCCAGGGTTTATTTTATGGTTTATTTTGTTTATGCCGTTTTGATGCTTGCACTTGTTTCCACTAATATGGAAGAATAAACTATAACCCTTGTTTTTCAACCACCCACGGCTGCCTCTCTGTATAATTCAGTGTGTAGTGAACCCACTCAGGAGGTCACACACCCCACTACCGAGCTAACCCCTTACAATAGGAAGTCATATGTTACAATGATAGTTCTTTTGGGGTGATCCCAAGGGAGCGGCGGCAATCCCGGGATACCATTTAATAACCCCGGACCTCCAGATGATATGATACAAAAAGTGACATGTTCCGTGGATGGGACCAGGGTGACAGCTGGTTAAAAGGGACCCGGGTGCCGTTCGTAGAATAACCGGGCAAGTTTCATAGCCGTTGTTGCCAAACCCTGATGAGATTTAACTCTGAAATTCCGAGGTTTCCCAAGCAAGCTCCCTCCCAGTAACCCCCCCAGCCCATGCCCACCAAAAGGAGAACATAGTCCCAAAAGAACGACGAGGCGGGACAATAGGCCTTCGAAGCGACTCCTAGTAAAGTCAGCGGGTATTCCTACTGGCCCTTGCTGCTAATTAGTTCCATGTGAATGTAGCTAGAGCCCGGTGAAGAGCCCGGTAAAGCGCTGATGGCGTGCCCAGGCTAGATGGAAGTCCGGATGGGCATAAAAGTAAATTAGTAACCAGTTCCTTCTGGATAACTTGAAAACACAGAGGCCCAGATTCACAAAGACTTACGACGGCGTATCTCCAGATACGCCGTCGTAAGTCCGAATGGCCGCCGTCGTATCTATGCGCCTGATTCATAGAATCAGTTACGCATAGATTTGGCCAAGATACGAGCGGCGTAAGTCTCCTACGCCGTTGTATCTTGGGTTGCAATAATTACGCTGGCCGCTAGGTGGCGCTTCCTTGATTTCCGCGTCGAATATGTAAATGAGCAAGATACGCGGATTCACAAACGTACGTACGCCCGTCGCAATTATTTACGCCGTTTATGTAAGACATACGCCGGCGTAAAGATAAAGCTGGTCTCTAGGTGGCGCAGCCCATGCAAAGTATGGACGTCGGAACAAGCGTATCTTTTTACGTCGTTTGCGTAAGTCGTACGCGAATAGGGCTATGCGTAAGTTACGTTCACGTCACAGGCATTGAGCCGACGTATCTTTGGGCGTAAATACGCCATGATACTGAGCATGCGCGCGCATGAGCCGTTCGTTCGGCCATGCATCTACATGGGGTCAAGCCTCATTTAAATACAACACGCCCCCTACCAGCCTACTTTGAATTACGCGTGCTTACGTCGGCCCCTTTACGCTACGCCACCGTAACTTAGGACGCAAGTGCTTTGTAAATACAGCACTTGCCTCTCTAAGTTGCGGCGGCGTAGCGTAAATACGATACGCTACGCCCGCGCAACGTAGAACGGCCGTACGTGAATCTAAGCCAGAGTTCTTGCAAAGGTTCTCCTGAAGCCCCAAGTCCGTGAAAGGTAAAATCTAGTGCTCAGTTTGTTATGAAGACCCAGAAGGTGAGCTAGGTCTGGAAGGAACCTGAGGACTTCAAGAGATGTTCAAGCCCAAGATTCTCATTCAGACAACATAGGTAAAGATACCGTCACTGTGCTGTGCATGGCCTGTGCAGAGAGCAGAGCTGTGGGAGGGGCCCAGATGGCTCCACCCACTACAGCCTGCCTGCAGTAAACTACAGGAGGGGGCGGAGACAAGACCAATCTCCCTGCACAAGGAGAGAGAGCAGCAGTGAGAGGTCTTTATTATAGGAAGTCTCACACTGGATTACTGCATAGATCTGGAAGAAATACACAAAGCTCACCGAGATTCCAGAAGAAGACACATGAGGAATGGATTTACATAATATTTGCTTATCCCGGAGTTCAGCTTTAAGAAAGAACTGATGTCTCTCAGTAGTAAATGAAAGAAGTCTGCAGATTTGTCTGATGTTCTATTTACTCCTATCTGTGCTCCAAACAACTAAACACAAGGGAATCCACCATGGCGGGGACACATGTGTGCGGACAGGACGGTATACGGTGCTCTCTGCCCCCAGCTATGATTAGATGAGCAGACACTCACAAACTTGGCTCGGCCTCCCAAACAAACTTGGTTTACTTTTCAGAAGACTGCAGATCCACAAAAGACTTCTGGGTAAACACATTGCAACTCATCATCTACATAATAATAAATCTGGCGATGAAAAGCGAGCAGACGTAGTGGGGGGTGGACCGAAGCCCTGAGGTGACCTGAACCTGAGATTACCGAGGACGATAGAAGACGGGAGGCATCCCAATACTAACGCACTGCACTTGATTGCCCTACATCAGTGTAGGAGAACCTTGGCACCCATATGTTCTGGAACTACATTTCCCATGATGCTCTAGTACTCTGCTGCAGGGCTGTCTTAATGCATGGGCACACCTGGGCTCTGCTTTTTTCTATTACAAGGGATGTTTACATTCCTTGTAATAGGAATAAAAGTGATCCATTTTTTTATTTTTTTTGTAAAAATGAATAAAATAAATAAAAATAAATAAGAAAACCCCCCCAAAAAAATTTAAAGCGCCCCGTCACGACAAGCTCGCGCGCAGAAGCAAACGCATACGTGAGTAGCGCCGGCATATGTAAACGGTGTTCAAACCACACGTGTGAGGTATCGCCGTGATCGTTAGAGCGAGAGCAATAATTCTAGACCTCCTCTGTAACTCAAAAGATGCAACCTATAGAATTTTTTAAACGTTGCCTATGGAGATTTTTAAGGGTAAAATTTTGACGCCATTCCACGAGCGGACGCAATTTTGAAGCGTGACATGTTGGGTATCATTTTACTCGGCGTAACATTATCTTTCACAATATAAAAACAAATTGGGCTAACTTTACTGTTGTCTTATTTTTTTATTCAAAAAAGTGAATTTCTTCCAAAAAAAGTGCTCTTGTAAGACCGCTGCGCAAATACGGTGTGACAAAAAGTATTGCAATGACCGCCATTTTATTCTCTAGGGTGTTAGAAAAAAATATATATAATGTTTGGGGGTTTTAAGTAATTTTCTAGCAAAAAAAAAACAGTTTTAATCTTGTAAACACCAAATCTGAAAAACAGGCAAGGTCCTTAAGTGGTTAAACTGATGAAGAATTTTATTTGGGGTATTTTCTATAACAAAAAGTAAAATTGTTTGTTTTTCAAAATTTCCGGTGGGGATCAAATACCACCAAAAGAAAGTTCGATTTGTGTGGGGAAAAAAATGCTATAAATTTATTGTGGGTACAGCGCTGCATGACTGCGCAATTACCAGTTAAAGTAGCAAAGGTTTTTTTTTTTTGTTAGATAGGAAATTGGTAATGTCATCCGGTGAGGATTTCAATGATGCATGTGTATTTTTCTCAACGTGTATTGTACTTTTTTTTTGTATTTGTATTTTGTCTAAAAAACAATAAAGAGATTTCTGAAAAAATAATAAAAAGTAGCACAGTGCTGAATAGAAAAATAACCTGGTCATGAAGGGGGGGGGGGGTAAAACCTTCCGGAGATAAGTGGTTAATGTAAATAATGTGAGATTTTACACCAATTTTTCCAGTAATTATGATGTCATGAGAAATTGCAACAATGTTTCTTCTTACAACAACAACTCATCAGGACCTCCTCAGTTTTTGGCTCCCCCTAGTGCCCCAGACTGGGAATATCTGGAAGACTGGGAGACGCATTGTACAGACATGTGACTGTTGGTGGGTCTCGGCCAATCTTCGGCACTTCTCCTGGCAGCGTTTATTTAGTGGTGACAATCTGCGGAGAGTGCTGGCCGGCGCTCCATTAAACATACTAAACAGCCCGGTCTCTGCCAGGTATTGCGGAGTAGATGAATGAGGTTACAGATTCGTGGCTGTATTGGTCCGGTGCCCGGAGGAGTGGGCATGACAACGTGAATGAAGGCTTTCTGTGTTTATGTACACCCGGGGCCCCGCCAGTCACCCACACAGGAAAAGATCAATAAAAAAAAGGATATTAGGAGGTATTATTCATTGTATTTATTTTACCAGGGCACCGTCGTTGAGGCTAAAAAAAGTCTGCCCGCGCTTATCCAAACACACAGAAGGTGCTCATTGGCTGCACGTTCGTATTTCTTGTGGGGGGAGGGGGCATCTCTTTGGATGCGGCTCCTGTTGAGCTGCAGGCAAAGAAGGTTTAACCACTTACAGATCGGAAGATTTGCCCCCTTACAAGGCTATTATTTGCGATACAGCACTGCGTCTCTTTAACTGACAATTGCGCGGTCGCTGCGCGACACTGTACCCAAACAAAATTGATGTCCCTTTTTTCCCCACAAATAGTGATTTATTTTGGTGGTATTTGATCACCTCTGCGGTTTTAATTTTTTGTGCTATAAACAAAAAAAAAAGCGACAATTTTGAAAGAAAAAAAAGCAATATTTAAAAAAAATAAATTATTTCTTCCTCAGTTTAGGCCAATATGTATTCTTCTACATATTTAAAAAAAAAAAAATCAATGAAATCGCAATAAGTTTATATTGATTGGTTTGCACAAAAGTTATAGGGCCAGATTCTTGTACAGCGGCGTATCTTTGAGGCGGCGTAACGTATCCGATTTACGTTACGCCTCCGCAACTTAGACGGGCAAGTGCTGTATTCTCAAAGCACTTGCTCCGTAAGTTGCGGCGGCGTAGCGTAAAACGGCCGGCGCAAGCCCGCCTAATTCAAATGTGGGACAGGGGGGCGTGTTTTATGTTAATGTTCTGTGACCCGACGTGATTGACGTTTTTCACAAACGGCGCAATGCGCCGTCCGTGGTAATCTCCCAGTGTGCATTGCTCCTAATACATTACGGCCCCATTCACGGACGAGTTACGCAAACGACTTAAAATTTTCAAATTTCGTCGCGGGAACGACGGCGTTACTTAACATTGGTACGCCGCACTTACGCCACCATATAGCAGGGGTAACTATACGCCGGGAAAAGCCTAACGTAAACGTTGTAACTGTACTGCGTCGGCCGGGCGTAAGTTCGTGAATTTGCGTATCCAGCTGATTTACATATTTTGACACGTAAATCAGCGTACACACCCCTAGCGGCCAGCGTAAAAATGCAGTTACGATTCGACGGCGTAAGAGACTTACGCCTGTCGGATTTTAGGGAAATCTATGCGTAACTGATTCTAAGAATCAGGCGCATAGATACGACGGTGCAACTCAGAGATACGACGGCGTATCTGCTCTGAGAATCTGACCCTGAACGTCTACAAAATAGGGGATAGATTTATTTTATTTTTATTTTATTTTACTAGTAATGGTGATCAGCGATTTTTAGCAGGACTGCGACATTGCGGCGGACAGATCGGACACTTTTGACACTTTTTAGGGACCAGTGACATTTATACTGTGATTAGTGCTATAGAAATGCACTGATTATTGTGTAAATGTCACTGGCAGTAGAAGAGGTTAACACTAAGGGACGATCAAGGGGTTAAATGTGTTCCCTGGGAGGTGTTTCTAACTGTGGGGGGGAGGAGACTGACTGGAGGCGGAGGAGAGATCGCTGTTCCTAATTACTAGGAACAGCAGATCTCTCTCTACTCCCCTGTTAGAACATGGATCAGTCTGTTTACATTGACAGATCCCCATTCTGGATTAACTCTGTGTGGCAAGACTGGGCACAGATGATAGGAAATCTTATACTCTACATCAGTGGTGGCGAACCTTGGCACCCCAGATGTTTTGGAACTACATTTCCCATGATGCTCCACTACACTGCAGAGTGCATGAGCATCATGGGAAATGTAGTTCCAAAACATCTGGAGTGCCAAGGTTCGCCATCACTGCTCTACATTGTGACATCAAAAACAAAATATGGGTTTACATCCACTTTAAGCCTCTGGGGTGTGCAGTACCGCATGTGACCAGAGGTGCGGGGGCGCCTGGTGAAGCTCGGAGATGCTTAGAGACGTTCGGAGACACTAGGAGACGCTCAGAAACACTCAGACGCTCTCCGGCGGCCCCCGCACCTCTGGCCACATACAGTACTGCATACACCAGCAGTGAATGTGGAACGCATTATCTAAGTTTCCATTCATTCTAATGGGTAAAGTCGCTTTGATATACAAGTGCTTTGGATTACAAGCATTCTCCTGGAATGAATTGTGCTTGTAATCCAAGGTACCACTTTATTACTTATTTTACTCACTGAACTGCAACTCAATTTATAACACTTGTATTGTGTTTTTTTGGATTTTTGGTTGATATTCTGTCGCTATCATATAAAATACACCTATAATAAAAAATTATAGACTCTTGATTTCTATGTAAGTGGCCGAACTTACAAAATCTGCAGAGGATCAAATGATTATTTTCCATACTGTAATAACTGCGACCTAAAAACAGGAAGGTGAAGGAGGCAAACATAAAAAAAGGAGATGACCGCATTTCAGGAGCCGCCCCTCCATTGTACGCCTTCTGACAAGTGCAGGACGTCCAGTGACTGGAGCCAGTGTTAGTATTGTACAGGAATTATGGTTCCCCAGAGGAGTGGATAGGAACATGTGCTGTACACATGAGCTGATATTCTCCTTCCAGCTACCTTTCTGGCACAATCACCTGTAGAGCGATGGCCATAAATGTATTTATCATTATACAGACCTGCAATGGGAGAAATATGGAAGCCTCCCTCCACTGCTCATCCCCCTGTAGATGTCTTGATGTATTGTAGAGTAAAGCTGGCTATACACCGGCAGTTTGTATTTTTAAATCAAACCAGCGACGTTGATGAAGGGATCCCCTCCGCTGTTCTATTGTATACTGAGAGAATACACAGATCAGCGCTGCAGCCATTGGCTTCAAGCACTGATCGAATGCTGGTTTTCCAGCAGGACCATTCGAAAGATGCAGGACTGGAGTCTGTTGAACAGACAGAGATACAAAGGCCAAATTTCAGTACGTGTGTACTGGGCTTAGCGTTGTTTTCTGTCAAGCCCTGTAAACGCGATCGGTTTGTCCGATGAAAAAAAAATAGACATGTTTTAAAATTATCCTATGGATAAAAAACTGATAGAAAAAAAAAACGATCGTCTGTGTGGAAGTCCATCGGTCAAAAATCCATGCAAGCATTGAACTTCATTATTCTCAGCACGTCGTAGTGTTTTACGTCACCGCGTTGGACACGGTTGGATTTTTGACCGATGGTGTGTGGGCAAGACTGATGAAAGTCAGCTTCATCGGATATCTGACAAAAAATCCATCGGATTAGATTCCATCAGATATCCGATCGTGTGTACAGGGCTTCAGAGTTATCTGGATAGGTTGGTAACTTGTCATTCAGAACCATTGGCCAGATTCAGGTAGGGAGCGCGTATTTGTGTGCGGGCGTAGCGTATCCTATTTACGCTACGCCTCCGCAACTTTGACAGGCAAGTGCAGTATTCACAAAGCACTTGCTCCGTAAGTTGCGGCGGCATAGCGTAAATTGGCCGGCGTAAGACCGCCTAATTTAAATGTGTTAGATGTGGGCGTGTTTTACTTAAATTAATTGTGACCCCACGTAAATTAAGTTTTTTACTAACGGCGCATGCGCCGTCCGTGGATGTATCCCAGTGTGCATGCTCCAAATTACGCCGCAAAGACTCATTGGTTTCGACATGAACGTAACTTACGCCCAGCCCCATTCACGGACGACTTCAGGAAATGACGTAAAACGTGAAAAATTTGACGCGGTCCCGACGTCCATACTTAACATTGGCTGCGCCTCCTATAGCAGGGGTAACTATACGCCGGGAAAAAGCCTAACGTAAACGACGTAAAAAAATGCCCCGGGCGTACGTACGTTTGTGAATCGGCGTATCTACCTAATTTGCATATTCCTCGCGTAAATCTACGGAAGCGCCACCTAGCAGCCAGCATAAATATGCAACTAAGATACGACGGCGTAAGAGATCTTAGCAAAATCCCGGCGTATCTTGTTTTCTGAATACAGAAAAAAGATACGCCGGCGCATCCTAGAAGTTACACGGCGTATCAATAGATACGCCAGCGTAACTTCTTTCTGAATCTGGCCCTTAGTGTGTCATTCTCTGCACCAGAGGAGCTTACACTCTAATGCCCCTCTACAGTCACACACTATTATTATTATACACATATATAATTCTGACATATAGCGCAGTGCTATACAGAGAACACTGAGCCAGTCACATCAGCCTCTGTACCAGAAGAGCTTACACTCTAATGTCCCCCCCCCCCCACAGTCACACTATTATTGTTATACATTTATATAGCTCTGATATAAACTGCAGTGCTGTACAGAGAGCACTGAGCCAGTCTCTGCACCAGACGAGCGTACACTCTAATGCCCCCCCCACAATCACACGCTCATGTTTTACACTTATATAATTCTGACACATACCGCAGTGCTGTACAGAGAACACAGAGCCAGTCACATCAGTCTCAGCACCAGAGGAGCTTACACTCTAATGTCCCATTGACACATTGTACTATAATTTGTAACCTGTGTGGGTTGATCGTTTTCTGGGGTACCTTATGAAGTTGGTTGTAAAATAACTGCATAGTTGACCAGCTGAGGTCAGCTTAGGTTCTTTTTCATGGATAGCAGATGGACAGATGGTCTCAGTCTCCTTATTATTATTATTTTTATTATTAAAAACAGTTACATGCCTGGAATGCTTTCAGTCAAACTGTCAAACCATCAAATGGCTGGAGTCATAACTGATCACATGTCCAGCTCCATGACAGTTGCAGATAAAAGAGAGGCCAAGATGGCAGCTTCCTTGGCTGAAAAGTATGAGAGAGTTTAGTTCCACTTTATGCTGGGTTATAGATGGATCGAAAGCCGTTCAGCAATGGACTGGAAACATTTTGATCCATGTATGGCCGCTGATCAGTGCGAAGAAGTCACACTGTCAGGATACAATGTCTCAGAGAAGGTAGTGGATCCTTGGAACAGACTTCCAGCACTTGTCATGAGTTGGTCCACTGCAAGTGGAGTCCAAGTGGAGTCCAATGTTGTCTCCTTTTTCTAGTACAAGTTCCCCTTGCTCTGCTCCCGTGCCACCATCTTCAAACAGCATGAAATGCACCATGTCAACTAGGGGTGCAACGGATCGTCATTGATCCGTGATCCGAACCGAAAAAGATTGATCCGAACCGCACACACGTGATCCGAGGATTGTTTTCTAAAAAAATAATAATAATAATAATTTGCACATGTTCAGTCCACACACAGCGTGGTGATGGCGAATGGAGGAGCTTGAATGCCCCGCGTCATTTAAATCCCCTGTATGGGAGCATTTTGTCTTCCATGTCAAATATAATGATGAAGGAAAGAGGTTAGTGGATAAAACTGTGATGGTGTGTAGGCACTGTGGAACAAGAATGCCATATGACAGTGGGAACACATCAAGTATTGTCACTAGGGGTGCAACTGATCCGTATGGATCAGCACCTTCGGGTCGGGACACACGGCGATCCACGGGCCTCCCGGTCCATAGGAAAGGCCACGGCTTCGGCCTAGCTATCGAAGCGGCGGCCATCGAGGTCCACCCGGCGCGGGGGATGCAGGCTGCTCCTCGGAAGTTTGTGGGCACTTGAGCTCAATATGTCATTGACTCCTAACAGCCCAGCGATGAGCTCCATGCTGCACCTTGAGGAATCCACACGGGGAGCCGCTGCCGCACCGGGCGTCCTGCTGCTTGCCAGAGAAGAGAGAGGAGACGATCGGGGGGATCTGTATGGACTGAGCACGTAGGGGGGATTTTCACTAGACACTCAGCCCGCCGATCAATGACACTAAAGGGATCTGATGATTGGGATAGTTCAGGTCACAGTAGGGAACTGGTGACACCACTTTCGTACATGGGGCTGCGACTTCCACTTGGCTGCACATATAAGTATTGCGAGATGCAGTTATTTCAACACAAAACAGAGCTTATACGCTTAAATACAGTATTTGTAAATCTGACGGACTGTTTAAATGTGAAAATCAGAGGTGTTCTGTCATATTAGCAATAAACAGTCCGTCGGATTTCCAAACACTGTATTTAAGCACATAAGCTCAGTTTTGTGTTGAGAAGAACTGTGAAATCTAAAACTCTGGTGGGTGTAACAAGATTTGTCTTTTTTTTTTTTTTGCTGATCCGAAAATGATCCGATCCGTGACTCCTGATCCGAGGATCGATCCGATCCGTGAGTTTTTTGATCCGTTGCACCCCTAATGTCAACACACATGAAGTCACATCGTGGGGACCTGGCATAGACCCACATCATGTCTACGCACATTAAGGCATGTCACAGGGACCCGGCATAGACCCACATCATGTCTACGCACATTAAGGCATGTCACAGGGACCCGGCATAGACCCACACCATGTCTTGGCACATGAAGGCACATTGTGGGGACCTGGCATAGACCCACACCATGTCTACGCACATGAAGTCACATCGTGGGGACCTGGCATAGACCCACATCATGTCTACGCACATTAAGGCATGTCACAGGGACCCGGCATAGACCCACATCATGTCTACGCACATTAAGGCATGTCACAGGGACCCGGCATAGACCCACACCATGTCTTGGCACATGAAGGCACATCGTGGGGACCTGGCATAGACCCACACCATGTCTACGCACATGAAGTCACATCGTGGGGACCTGGCATAGACCCACATCATGTCTACGCACATTAAGGCATGTCACAGGGACCCGGCATAGACCCACATCATGTCTACGCACATTAAGGCATGTCACAGGGACCCGGCATAGACCCACACCATGTCTTGGCACATGAAGGCACATCATGGGGACCTGGCATAGACCCACACCATGTCTACGCACATGAAGTCACATCGTGGGGACCTGGCATAGACCCACATCATGTCTACGCACATTAAGGCATGTCACAGGGACCCGGCATAGACCCACATCATGTCTACGCACATTAAGGCATGTCACAGGGACCCGGCATAGACCCACACCATGTCTTGGCACATGAAGGCACATCGTGGGGACCTGGCATAGACCCACACCATGTCTACGCACATGAAGTCACATCGTGGGGACCTGGCAGAGACCCACACCATGTCTACGCACATGAAGTCACATCGTGGGGACTTGGCATAGACCCACACCATGTCTACGCACATGAAGTCACATCGTGGGGACCTGGCATAGACCCACACCATGTCTACGCACATGAAGGCATGTCACAGGGACCCAGCATAGACCCACACCATGTCTACGCACATGAAGGCACATTGTGGGGACCTGGCATAAACCCACACAGGGCCATCTTAAAAACTGATTGGACCCTGGGCAAAAGAATTCTGCTTGTTGATTGGTTGCTAGAGATTACTGTACAGTAAACACTGCTCACTGATTGGTTGCTAGAGGTTACAGCAAATCATCTGCCGAGGGGCATGATATACATATGAATGCTGCCTTTATTTACATATCAATGCCGCCGCTATTTACATATAAATTCTCCCGTTAATTAACATATGAATGACGGTTATTTAAACACAGGGTCTGCAGGTGAGTCATCTGTACAGAATAATAGGGCAGAGCTGGGCAGCATTAGTAGCAGCACTTTACACTGAGATACTGAGATAGAATAGTTGGCAAGTATGAGGCAGCTGCTTTGGGCCCCACAACAAGGACAGGGCCCTTTTGCCTTGCCTTAAAGACGGCCCTGAACCCACAGCATGTCTGTGCACATGAAGACACCTGGTGGGGACCTGGCATAGACCCACAGAATATCTACACACATCATGGCATGTCGTGGGGACCTGACATAAACCCACAGCATGTCTTCGCACATGAAGGCACATCATGAAGACCTGGCATAAACTCACAGCATGTTTGCGCACATGAAGGCACGTCAGGGGACCTGGCATAAACCCACAGAATGTCTTCGCACATGAAGACACCTGATGGGGACCTGGCATAGACCCGCAGAATGTCTACACACATCATGGCATGTCGTGGGGACCTGACATAAACCCACAGCATGTCTTTGCACATGAAGGCACTTTGTGGTAGCCTGGCAAAGACCCGCAGCAAGTCTGTGCACATGAAGGCACCTGGTGGGGACCTGGCATAGACCCACAGCATGTCTTTGCACATTAAGGCACATCGTGAAGACCTGGCATAAACTCACAGCATGTTTGCGCACATGAAGGCACGTCAGAGGACCTTGCATAAACCCACAGAATGTCTACGCACATCATGGCATGTCGTGGGGACCTGGCATAAACCCACAGCATGTCTTTGCACATGAAGGCACATCGTGAAGACCTGGCATAAACTCATAGCATGTCTGCGCAGATGAAGGCCCGTCCTGGGGACCTGGCATAGACCCGCAGCATGTCTGCACACATAAAGGCACGTTGTGAGGACCTGCCGGAGAGCTGGCATAGACCCGCAGCATGTCTGCACACATAAAGGCACGTTGTGAGGACCTGCCGGAGAGCTGGCATAGACCCGCAGCATCTCTGTGCACGTGCCAAATCCCGCACCCTGCCCGCTGGGATGTGTGGTGTAGTCACCCCAGGATGCAGTGGTGGCTGGAATTGTCATTTTTTGCCTAGGCGAGGATTACGGAAGTGAACATGAAAAGAAAGTATTTAAGGGTGACTGGAATTGTGTAAGAGGGAGTGAGAGGAAGGAGACAGCTGAGAGGATGTTATTGAAGGTCTGTGTTGAACATGCTTGGGAAAAACAAAGGTCTGTACTCAGACAAAACGGTCATTTTTATATATATATATATATATATATATATATATTTTTATATATATATATATATATATATATATATATATGATATATATATATATATATATATATATATATATATATATATATATATATATATATATATATATATATATATATATATATATATATATATATATATATATATATATATATATATATATATATATATATATATATATATATATATATATATATATATATATATATATATCTCATTGGACCACCCCTTTCTAAATATCACATACTGTTTATATGCAGAGGGGTATTACTGTTAGACCCCATTGTGAACGTGCTATTCTGCACCTATAGAGATTCTCCATCACTAAATTCCACCTATACCATTAAATCATCCACCACCCATCAATAAGCACTCAGCATTACATTGATCACAACAAATCAACTGCCCAATCCAAAACCTGCCATACAAAAAAAATGGAGGTATCCATGAACACACGGGAGGATTCCAGTCCATTTCTTCTCTTGTGGAGGGAAAGCCACCAAACAAGCACACACTGGGGGTTATTTACCAAAGGAAAA
The DNA here is from genome assembly GCF_905171775.1 of Rana temporaria. Classification (NCBI taxonomy): domain Eukaryota; kingdom Metazoa; phylum Chordata; class Amphibia; order Anura; family Ranidae; genus Rana; species Rana temporaria. The sequence goes on along the minus strand of NC_053500.1, from coordinate 10,818,521 downwards.
TCCACTCTGCACTACAAATGCAAACTACAATGCAAAGTGCACTTGGAAGTGCAGTCGCTGTAGATCTGAGGGGTAGATCTGAAATGAGGGGAAGCTCTGCTGATTTTATCATCCAATCATGTGCATGCTAAAATGCTGTTTTTTATTTTCCTTGCATGTCCCCCTCGGAGCTACAGCGACTGCACTTCCAAGTGCACTTTGCACTTGTAGTTTGCACTTGTAGTCCAAAGTGGATTATCCTTTTGTAAATAACCCCCACTGTAACCAAGACAGGAAAATTTCCCGAATTTCCATGACTGTCAAGCATGGGGCTTGGAGGGATTCCTGTCATTTCTGAGAACGTTTCCTTGCCAGAAATAATTAAGCTTTTACTTTGATTGTTTTAAAGTTTGGCATCAGAAAAAAAACACGCTCAGTTCCAAGTAAAGTTCTAGAAATTGTCCGGGACTTTTCCAACTAGAGTTTAAAATAGGTCTACAGTAAAACCTTGGATTGCGAGCATAATCCGTTCCAGAAACATGCTTGTAATCCAAAGCACTTGTATATCAAAGCATTTTTTTTTTTACAGGGTATAAAAGAGAAGAGAGGCGCCTCTAAGTGTAGCAATAAGTTGTACCTTCATTAACTGTAACTCTATTGCTACACTTAGAGGCTCCTCTCTTCTCTTTTATACTCAGTTGTGACATGACGCTACTCTTATATCAAGACATCGCTTGTATATCAAGGATAAAAACGTATTAAAACATTTTGCTTGTCTTGCAAAGCGCTCTCAAACCAAGGTTTTACTGTACTTTATGAACTGCCATTGTGTGTTACAGATGACACCCACCAACAACACAAGCAGCAACTACAAGTCCCAGCATGCCCTTTAACCACTTCCTGACGGCCGTACGACTTTGTACGGCGGCAGTGTGGATGCCAATTACCGGGAGGCCGTCCATATACGGCCTCCGGCCACTGGGGGGCGCGCGAGCGCCGCCTACGGTGGCATGAGCGTGCCCGCCGCATCACTGAGATGCCGATGCGCATGCCTGGCGGCCACGATGTCCTCCAGGCACCGGCGATCGACGGTTACACAGACAAGGACGTGGATCTGTGTGTGTAAACACACAGATCCACGTCCTGTCAGGGAGAGAGGAGACCGATCTGTGTCCCTTGGACATAGGGACATAGATCGGTCACCTCCCCTAGTCAGTCCCCCCCCCCCAGTTAGAAACACTATGCAGGGTACACATTTAACTCCCTTCCTCACCCCCTAGTGTTAACCCCTTCCCTGCCAGTCACATTTATTCAGTAATTAGTGCATTTTTATAGCTCTGATCGCAGTATAAATGTGAATTGTGTCAAAAGTGTCCGCCATAATGTCACAGTCCAATAAAAATCACAGATCGCCGCCATTACTAGTAAAAAAAAATAATAATAAAAAATAATAATAATTCTATCCCCTATTTTGTAGGCGCTATAACTTTTGCGCAAACCAGTCGCTTATTGGGATTTTTTTTTTGTACCAAAAATACGTAGAAGAATATGTATCGGCCTAGACTGAGGAAAAAAAAAAATATTTATTTTTTAAATTGGGCTATTTATTATAGCAACAAGTAATAAATATAATTTTTTTTTTCAAAATTGTCGCTCTATTTTTGTTTATAGCGCAAAAAAATAAAAACCGCAGAGGTGATCAAATACCACCAAAAGAAAGCTCTACTTGTGGGGAAAAAAGGATGTCAATTTTGTTTGTTAGCCACGTCGCACGACCGCGCAATTGTCAGTTAGGCTGCATTCACACCTAGGCGTACAAATCGCGGTGTTTTGTCCCGCGAATTGCGGCGACAAATTGCGGCGTTTTTTACCGCGATTTGCGGCGACAAAACGCAGCGATTGTGAATGCAGCCTCACCCCCTCTATGGAGATGGATCACATCTCCTATGCCGAACGCCGAAAGCCGCCTGAAAAAAAGGTCCGGGACTTTTTTTCAGGCGGCAGGCGTACGGCGTTCGGCGTGGAGATGTGAACCATCTCCATAGAGGGCAATGTGTTTTCATCCCTCCAGCGTCTCGGGGCTGCTGCGGCGTCACACTACAGGCGACAAAACGCCTAGGTGTGAATGGGGGCTTAAAGCGACGCAGTGCCGGAAGCTGAAATTTCACCTGGGCAGGAAGGGGGGTATATGTGCCCAGTAAGCAAGCAGTAATAAATTATTATTATTACTATACAGAATATATATAGCGCCAACAGGTTACGCAGCGCTTTACAATATAAAAGGGAGACAGTTACTATACAATAAAACACAAGAGGGCTCTGCTCATAAGAGCTTACACTCTAATAAGGATGCTGCATAGAAGCGCGACGAAGGTAAACATTAATAGGTTTCAGTCTTACCGTGAAGTCTCCCCGATGGCAGGCTCAGACCGTCTGTGCGTCCAGCTTGGGCTGCAACTGGCGTTTGTTTGCAGCTGTCATACATGCAGGGTGCAGATAACAGGCTTATCGGGAAAGCCAGCTCAGCAGCAGCTCCTTTCTATGAATTGTACAGCGAGGGGAAGAGAGAGAGAGAGGAAGGAGGGGTGGGATCCACTACGAAAAACTTTCCAAAGTGTGGAGCACCTCTGTCACTCCAGCCCAGGGTACCGTCCGCCCCCCCTCCTTTCCTTTCCTTACCCTTTCTGCTCAGCAGTCCCAACCCTCTACTACCCCCCCTGGATCTGGCATTGGGAATGGGAAAGAACTGCTAATTGAAAGGACATGCAGAACTTGTGGTTGTGTCAGAAAGCCTCTGCTATTAATCAGGAACTATCTGATCCTGCCTTCGCTTCATCAATGGTGCTGTGCAAGGGAAAACAAAAAAGGGGGTGTCTAGGTGGAGGGGTTACTTTTATTTTTATTTTTTTTCCTGTTTACTAGGATTTTGTACAATGCTTTGTCCATGTTAATCACAAACAGATTTCTCGGGGAGAATAAACACCTCCCCCCCCCCCCAATCCCTTAAAAGGAATTCATTCTGCGCTGGTAAACCCATTCTGGGCTATGGGGGGGCTGGGGACACAAGGCCAATTACTTGCCAAGGGGACAAAGGACATGGATCAGGGGGGGGGCTACCACTACCAAGTTTAATGCCGGTACAGACACGACGTGGGAAGGTCGGACGCACACACGCCTGCCTTTGTCAATCAGTGGGAAAAGCTCTTTGTTAGGGGGATGGTGGACAATTATATTAGGGGTTTCCCTGGCAGAAGGTGGAGGAGGGGGGTAAGGGGGGGCGGGGGTGGGGATTCCCATCTGCTTTCCACTGGGAAAAAAAAAATGATTCAATTTGACAAAAATAAATTTCTCGTTTTATAAATAATTAACCACTTAATTTTTTGCGATTCGGCACTGCGTCGCTTTAACTGACAATGGCGCGGTCGTGCGACGTGGCTCCCAAACAAAATTGGCGTCCTTTTTTCCCCACAAATAGAGCTTTCTTTTGGTGGTATTTGATCGCCTCCGCGGTTTTTATTTTTTGCGCTATAAACAAAAATAGAGCGACAATTTTGAAAAAAAATGCAATATTTTTTACTTTTTGCTGTAATAAATATCCCCAAAAATATATAAAACATTATATTTTTTCCTCAGTTTAGGCCGATACGTATTCTTCTACCTTTTTTTGGTAAAAAAAAAATCAATAAGCGTTTATCGGTTGGTTTGCACACAATTTATAGGGGATAGTTTTATTGCATTTTTATAAATTTTTTTTTTTTTTTTTACAACTAATGGCGGCGATCATCAATATTTTTCGTGACTGCGACATTATGGCGGACACTTTTAGACAATTTTGACACATTTTTGGGATCATTGTCATTTTCACAGCAAAAAATGCATTGTTTACTGTGAAAATTACAATTGCAGTTTGGGAGTTAACCACAAGGGGGCGCTGATGGGGTTATGTGTGACCTCATTTGTGTTTCTAACTGTAGGGGGGTGTGGCTGTAAGTGTGACGTCATCGATTGTGTTTCCCTATATAAGGGAACACACGATCGATGACAGCGCCACAGTGAAGAACGGGAAGCTGTGTTTACACACAGCTCTCCCCGTTCTTCAGCTCTGGGGACCGATCGCGGGACTCCAGCGGCGATCGGGTCCACGAGTCCCGTGGCCGCGGTCACGGAGCTTCGGAACGGGTCGAAAAATTATTATCCCATTGTTTGTGTTAGTGGGAGTAATTGTGCCCCGTCATTGGGTCTCATTGTTTGTGTCATTGAGGAAAAACTGTGCCCCATTGTTGGTGTCATTGTGAGGAATTGTGCCCCATCCTTGGTGTCATTGGGAATAATTGTGACCCATCGTTGATGTCATTGGGCCCCTTTGTTGGTGTCATTAGGCCCCATTGTTGTTGTCAGTAGGAGAAACTATGCCCCATTGTTGGTATCAGTGGATGAAATAGTGCCCCAAGGGTCAGATAAAAGCAAGCAAAGAGCTGCATCTGGCCTCTGAACCGCAGTTTGGAGACCACTGATCTAAACCATTAAATTGTAGCTCTGGCTGTATGCTTAGGGTCGTTGTCCTGCTGGAAGGTAAACCCCCCCCCCCCCCCCCCAGTCTCAAGTCTTTTGCAGACTCTAACAGGTTCCTTGGCCTTGGCCTTCGAGATGCTGTTTGTTCACTAAGGTTCTCTAATAAACCTCTGAGGGCTTCACAGAACAGCTGTATTTATACTGAGATTAAATTACACACAGGTGGACTCTATTTACAAATTAGGTGACTTCTGAAGGCAATTGGTTCCACGCCACACTTTTCACATATTGATTTGTAAAAAAATGTAAAACCTTTTATCATTTTCCTTCCACTTCACAATTATATGCCAATAAAATAAATTTCCTGACAGACTCTATGGCAGCATACATATGGGTTAACCCCACCTCCACTATAGGACACCACTCTCATAAATCTTTGCTCTGAACCCAGAGGCGTATCTAGTGAAAATAGCGCCTATGGCAAGCACTAAAACTGCGCCCCTGTCAAAACATTTGAAACCCATCTTTCAGATAACCTTAACAAAAAAAACGGCTAACAAAACTAGTGATATTTATCATCCCTTGTGATACCTTGGGTAGTGACATATCCTTTTTATGGAGAAATCTGGGGTTTATTAGACCCCTGATCCCTCCTCTGCCCTCCAAGGCCAGGTAAATGCAGAACCAATACTGGAAGTGATGAAAGTTTTCGCAGAGGAGAGGGAGAAACTGATGTTCCTCCTTCTTCTTTGTGCGCTGCCAATCGGACCAGATGGAATGGGAGAGCAGGGGAGGGCTGTGGCTGAACGCAGCAGGGATAGCGCTGCCATTGTCTATTAGCAAAGGTGCTGAAATGGAGATCCTGCCTATGCTCGGGAGGAGGGAAGAAGAGATCCTCAGACCCTGGTAAGTGCCTTGCTGCCCAGCCACTCAAAAGCGCGTCCTTCATATGGCGCCCATGGCACTTGCCATGGCTGCCATACCCTAGATACACCACTGTCTGAACCAGAGACCACTTTCCTTTTTTGTCCTCCTCCTAAGGGCCAGAATGGTTGAAGTCTTACCTTGGATAAATTGTCCAATGATCAAGGCCTGGTTGTTTGGCAAGCTGTGCCTCTGAAGACGTGTGGAAACTCCAGCGGTCCCCAGCTATTAGCAGGGTAGGTAGTGCGATGAATGTGGTGCCATGTGAAGTCTCCAGCAGTCCCCAGCTATTAGCGGGGTGGAGAAGGGCGATGAATGTGGTGCTATGTGGAGTCTCCAGCAGTCCCCAGCTATTAGCGGGGTGGAGAAGGGCGATGAATGCAGTGCCATGTGGAGTCTCCAGCAGTCCCCAGCTATTAGCAGGGTGGAGAAGGGCAATGAATGTGGTGCCATGTGGAGTCTCCAGCAGTCCCCAGCTATTAGCGGGGTGGATAAGGGCGATGAATGCAGTGCCATGTGAAGTCTCCAGCAGTCCCCAGCTATTATCGGGGTGGAGAAGGGCGATGAATGTGGTGCCATGTGGAGTCTCTAGCAGTCCCCAGCTATTAGCGGGGTGGATAAGGGCGATGAATGCAGTGCCATGTGGAGTCTCCAGCAGTCCCCAGCTATTAGCGGGGTGGAGAAGGGCGATGAATGTGGTGCCATGTGGAGTCTCCAGCAGTCCCCAGCTATTAGCGGGGTGGAGAAGGGCGATGAATGCGGTGCCATGTGGAGTCTCCAGCAGTCCCCAGCTATTAGCGGGGTGGATAAGGGCGATGAATGCAGTGCCATGTGGAGTCTCCAGCAGTCCCCAGCTATTAGCAGGGTGGAGAAGGGCAATGAATGTGGTGCCATGTGGAGTCTCCAGCAGTCCCCAGCTATTAGCGGGGTGGATAAGGGCGATGAATGCAGTGCCATGTGAAGTCTCCAGCAGTCCCCAGCTATTAGCGGGGTGGAGAAGGGCGATGAATGTGGTGCCATGTGGAGTCTCTAGCAGTCCCCAGCTATTAGCGGGGTGGAGAAGGGCGATGAATGCAGTGCCATGTGGAGTCTCCAGCAGTCCCCAGCTTTAAGCGGGGTGGAGAAGGGCCATGGATACGGTGCCATGAAGAGCTTAAGCCTGGCCATTGGCAGGCAAAGCGGCAGTACGGCCAAACATCCCAGCTATTAGCGGGAGGCCATAGTGTATTTCAGCCTATGGCAGCTGGAGCGCATTTGTGTGCTCTCTCTTCCGGCCCGGCGTCCCGGGGGTTACCCCAGCGCTGTGGGCAGCGGGGGTGTCATCGGATGGACTGATCGTGTGTACGTGGCCTCACACATAGCCCATCCCCCCTACAGTTAGAACACATCCCTAAGACACACTTAACCCCTTCAGCGCCCCCTCCTGCTTAACCCCTTCACTGCCAGTCACATTTACACAGTAACAAGTGCATATTTATAGCACCAATCGCTGTGTAAATGTGAATGGTCCCAAAATAGCGCCAGAAGTGTCCAATGTGTCCGCCATAATGTCGCAGTCACGATAAAAATCGCTGATCTCCGCCATCACTACTAAAAAACTAAGTTATTAATAAAAATGCCATAAAACGATCCCCTATTTTGTAGACGCTATAACTTTTGCGCAAAGCAATCAAAATCCGCTTATTGCGATTTTTTTTACCAAAAATATGTAGAAGAATACGTATCGGCCTAACCTGAAGACAAAAATTGTTTTTTTATATATTTTTGGGTGATATTTATTATAGCAAAAAGTAAAAAATTTGCACTTTTTTGTTTAAAAAAGCCCAAAAAAATAAAAACGCAGAGATGATCAAATACCACCAAAAGAAAGCTCTATTTGTGGGGGAAAAGGACGTCAATTTTGTTTGGGAGCCACGTCGCACGACCGCGCAATTGTCAGTTAAAGTGACGCAGTGCCGAATCGCAAAAAAGTGCTCTGGTCTTTGGCCATCGGCCATCCAAATGGTCCGGGGCTGAAGTGGTTAAACTGTGTATGTTTCACTGCCCTCCCCCTTGTGTATCAAGTATGAGAGGGTGGGTTTAACCCTTTCCTTTCCTTGCTGCTCTCTATTTCCTTTCTATGCTATTTTGTTTTGAGTCCCTCTAGGTCAGATTGACAAGACGCGGCACGTGTTGATAACGACCTCATTAGTTCGCAGCATTCCTCTTCCAAATGTTTTTGGCATATGGCACCGTCAAGGTCCAGCCTTCATAGTAGAAGCTATGAATCCTCCTTTACGCACCCACCGCTATGTCAGCTGCTCCAAGAAGGGATGCGGAACTCCGGTCTCGGAGGGCAAGTCTCTGTGGGAGCTATGCTAAGCCCAGGCAGTTGGAAAAGGGGATGGTGACCTCCAGCAAATGGAATCTCTGGTGAGGTATGTGGTGCAAGAATCCCGTAAAGAGTGGAATTCAGGCCACATGCAAAGTTCAACAGCCATTGCGGCATGTTCTCCTGCTAGGATGACCAGGAAGAACTGGAACTGTCCCAACCAAGCCATCCATCTATGAAGACCTCAGACAGTGAGGCAGAGGGAGATGAGTCTCTTTACCCTCATAACGCCTTTTGGTTAAGGCAATGAGGGGTGCGTTTCCATGAATAGAACTTGTAGACTGTCCTGCAAAGCAAGAGGAAGTTCTGTAAGCTCCTTGGACTCCGTTTTCCCCTAGTGCAACCGGTCATGCGACTTTGGAAGGTTGCATGGACTCTGGAAAGCTTTCTTCACTACTTTGGTGCGACCTTTGATCCAGAGACTGCAAAGTTAGTTCAGGGCTGCACTCTGTATATAAAGGTCGCACTCCAAAGTCGCACTCTAAATCGTGCGACTTTGGGGTCGCAATGGTGGAAGCCATAGCCTTAGAGAGAGTGTTCTATTTTCCCCATTCCTACTGAAACTAGGGAACATCATTCTGGACGAGTGGATGCACCATGGGTTGTGATTGGCTGAAGGGCAAGTGCGTTTTTGTCATGTGCTGAGCCTTGTTAAGGGTACATTGACAGTGAATAGGTTACCCTAATCTGACACTTGTTGCCACAAAAAGTTCATAGGTATAAAAGGGCCCAACCACTTGCTAACCGCCTACCGCAGATTTACTAGGGCAGAGCAGCCCTGCTTCGCTGGATCATGCACGTGATCCAGCGCTTTCGCGTTGGGGCCGCGCACTTGCGTGCCCGTCACCACGCCTGTGCTGACTCTCAGCTCTACATGTTTGGATATTTTCGGAGGCTCGGTTGAGGTTAGTACTGCGCAAGCGCCGTTCTACGCCTGCGCTATAAAGGGGGGGTCCTAATCCGCCGGGGGAACTTATTATGCAGGACACCGGCCGAGAAATGTGGTACCGCCCACGACCAGGCATCCTCTCTGCTGACTGACGTCAGTTCCGATAATGGCGCCGATGGCCACGGTGGTTCTGCGGCTTCTCCTCTGGGACAGGCTACATCCCAGAAAATCGTGCTAATCCAGGTTGGAGATTGCGGGGGGGACGGGAAGGGGGGACGATTAAGATCGCGATTAATATGCAGCTCTAGGTCCCGGACAATAATTTATGGCCAGAACCCACCAATCGGCTGAGCAAATGACAACAGAGAGCCTTGTGTAGGTAAACAACACAGGGCTCTCTAATGACAGCAGCGATAGGGGTAAAAACTGCAGCATTACTTACTAAAACACACACAGTAAACATTGGTAGGCACACATTTAACCCTTTGATCGTCCTAGATGTTAACCCCTTTCCAGCCAGTGTCATTAGTACAATGGCAGTGCATATTTTTAGCACTGATCACTGTATAAGTGTCACTGGCCCGGATTCAGAAAGCAGTTACGACGGCGTATCTCCAGATACGCCGTCGTAACGCTGAGTGCGGGCCGTCGCATCTCGGCGTCTGATTCATAAAATCAGACACGCCTCAATGTTGCCTAGATACGAGCGTCGTATCTTAGGGTGCAATATTTACGCTGACCGCTAGGGGCGCTTCCCTAGACTTCCGCATCATATATGCAAATTAGGTAGATACGCCGATTCAGAAACGTACGTCTGCCCAGCGCATTTTTTTTACTTCGTTTACGTTAGGCTTTTTCCGGCGTAAGGTTACCCCTGCTATATGAGGGGTATCCTATGTTAAGTATGGACGTCGTTCCCGCGTTGAATTTTGAAAATTTTACGTTGTTTGCGTAAGTCGTTCGCGAATAGGGCTGTACGTAAGTTACGTTCACGTCTAAAGCATTGACGATTTGCAGGGTAATTTCGAGCATGCGCACTGGGATTCTTTCACGAACGGCGCATGCGCTGTTCGTAAAAAAACGTCAAATACGTGGGGTCACAATTCATTTGAATAATACACGCCCACATCATCCACATTTGAATTAGGCGGGCTTACGCCGGACCACATACGTTACGCCGCCGTAACATAGGGCGCAGGTTCTTTCTGAATACGGAACTTGCGCCCTAATTTACGGCGGTGTAACGTATCTGAGATACGTTAGGCCCGCCGATAGATACACCAAATGTATCTGAATCCGGGCCACTGGTTCCTGGGCAACACTTTTTGAAAGATAAAAAGTGCATTCTATATACAACTCGTGGTCGTGAAGGAAAATAAACATTTCCGGAGCTGAGGTGTTAGAAGAAAAGAGTCTTTCTTATGAAGGAACCGGTACGTTTCCACTAATAACTTCCTCAGGCCAGGTAATGAAAGTGAAGTGCCCATCAGATTTCTATGAGCAGCACTGACGCTTTCCTTGTTTTTGTAAATCCGGCACAGTAGAAGAAGAAAAGAAGGTCCTGGTTTACCTTGCTTTGGCCTTGAAGGCTTACCGACGTTGTCCGCCCATGTGCATAGAAAGAGAACCTTCTTCTCACTCTGGCTGAGCAGCGGGACATGTCTGAAAAAAAAACATAAAAAAAAGAGATCTGAGAACACAAATTAGCTGATTAGTTTTTAGAAGTGTTGCACAGCTGGCACCAGAGGCTACTGTATATTTTGGACCTAAGGTGGCCCAAGTTGTCCCCCTACCAGTGCTAGGACAGGTTCCTACAGCACCCGAGGTGAGGAGTACTCTCTCCCCATGACCTGTGAACAACTTCAGCAGCACAGATTGTAGTTCTTGTCCTTTTTGCACCCATTTCTGCTGAAGCACCCAAGGCGGTCGACCTTTCTGCCCATCACTTGGCACAGCCCTGCACCCTATTATTAAGCTCACCACTCTTTTTAATGGGGTAGATTCAGTAACATCTGCGCTTTTTTTACGTAGGCGCAGGGCACCGTTTTTGCCCTGCGCCCACGCAAATTTTCTGCGCTACCCGCGATTCACGGAGCAGTAGCTCCGTAAATTGCGTGTGCGCTCCGGCAAAATGCCCGGCGTAAGCGCGTGCAATTTAAATGATCCCGTAGGGGGCGGGAATCATTTAAATTAGGCGCGTTCCCGCGGCGATCGTAGAGCGCATGCTCCGCCGGGAAACTTTCGCGACGTGCATTGCGGCAAATGACGTCGCAAGGACGTCATTTGCTTCAAAGTGAACGTGAATGGCGTCCAGCGCCATTCACGAATAACTTACGCAAACTACGTAAAGTTCAAATTTCGCGACGCGGGAACGACGGGTATACGTAACATTGGCTGCCCCTGCTAACGCGAAAACCGCCGTACGCAAACGACGTAAACTGCGTACGCAGGGCTCGCGTAACGTTGTGAATCGGCGTTAGTATGCAATTTGCATACTATACGCTGAGCACAACGGGAACGCCACCTAGCGGCCATCGCAAGAATGCAGCCTAAGATATGCGGGCATAAGAGCCCGCATATCTTAGGCTGTAGTCGGCGTAACGAGCTCTCTGAATCAGGAGCATTCGTAACGCCGGGGCAAGTAAGCAATTGCGCTGCATAACTATGGTTACGCAGGCGCAATTGCTCTTTGAATCTGGGCCAATAATGTTACAGTAGATGCACAACACAGAGCAGCCATACATGAAGCAGGAGGCGCCATTCCTACATCCTGATGATAGCAACGGCCAGGGCTATTTTTCTCAGAACAGGTGCAGGAACACCCCCTTTCTGAGCCACCCCTTTTCGCCGCCCCCTACCCACCTCGATCACCATTCCTTGGTTCCACCCCCTACCCATCGCCCATTACTGCCCTTTTAGAGAATACAGAACCAAGTATCACTTTGTGGTGATAATAAATGTGTAAAGAAAATGTTAAGGATAACAAGAAAAACAGTAAAATAAATTCCCTGTAGCCAGTAACAATAGAGCCCCCTTCTAGCAACAATAGATCTCCCACACAACAATGGACCACCTAAAACAAAATCCCCCTGGCAGCAACAATAGACCACCAGCAGCAACAACAGATCTCCCCACAGCCAGCAACAATAGACCCCTCCCTCAACAGTATATCTCTACTAAAAATAAGACCCACCCCTAACAATAATAGGTCCCCGACCAGCAACAATAGACCACCCCTCCTGCAAAAATATATCCCCTCCAGCTAGAAAAGATCCCCCAGCAGCCAGAATCAATAGACCCTGTAGCACACTTCAGCACCCTTTACCATTACATACAGTCCAGTGCTGGAGGTGCCGGAACTGCGTTCCTGCTGAAAAAATGCCCTGGCAGCGGCACTTTTGGCATCTACACAGTGATATCTGGTTGCACATTAACACTCAAGTCTTCATTACTAACTAATAGGGATGAGCTCCGGCGTGTTCGCACACTTCATGTGCAGAGCCCGCCAGGAAGTCAGCACTGCGCTAATCACAGACAGGGAGACATTTTCCGATCTCTGCAGCCACGCATAGGGACAATGTCACCCTGCCTGTGATTAGCGCAGCACCGACTTCCTGGCGGGCTCTGCACATGGAGTGTGCGAACACGGCGGAGCTCATCCCTACTAACCTCCATATACCCCACCTGGCCTGACTTCTCTGGGCACATGGTGGACATAAGATTGCCACAAGGTAACATCTGTATGGATCATTTCTCCCCTCTGGGCACAGGTGATATCTAGCAGGTTATTTAAGACTCACAGATGGACTAGTCAGTGCAATGTGCTTAACGTACACAATTGTCACACATGTGCTGTTACCTGGCACTCCAGGAAGCATGACATGTTAGCAGCCTCTTGTTTTCAGCCCAACATTCAATATAAAAATGATGAAAGAATTAAGAATAATAAAAGCACTCTGGCTTTCACACTGGAGTGAGAGAAGGGGTGCTTTGCAGGCACTTTTTTTTTGTGTTATAGCGCCAGTAAAGTGCCTCAGTGTGAAAGGGGTCTAAAGATAAAATATCAGGAGATAAAAGAAAGATAGGAGTAGCCAAATTGTATAAACAAACAAAAATAATAATAATAATGTGCAGTTTTCTTTATAAGCCCAAATGTGAATGGTTCAAATAAAAAAAAAATGAGTTAAAGAGCTCCCCCTAGAGGATCACCTCATGACCACACAAGAGGAGGAATGGACTGTTATTTCTTTCTTATGTCTCTTCCTGCACTTCTATGGAAATAACAACCGCTGACACAGTAAACACAGGCTGCTGACACAGTAAAATGAAGTTACTAGTATGTATGAAAGGTGATATGTATTTTATATTTACCTCCGCTGTGTAACATTCATAATATCCCTAAATCACTATCTGTGCAGCTTCTAGCCACTGATCTCCTTCCTACCCCCCACCACCTATCTGTACACCCCTAGCCTGTCCTACCTATACCCCCACCTATCTGTACTCCCCTAGCCTGTCCTACCTATACCCCCACCTATCTGTACTCCCCTAGCCTGTCCTACCTGTACCCCCACCTATCTGTACTCCCCTAGCCTGTCCTATCTATACCCCCACCTATCTGTACTCCCCAAGTCTATCCTTCCTGTACTCTGATCACTGTACCCCCACCTATCTATGCACCCCATAGCCTCCCCTACCTGTATCCCCACCTAACTATACATACCTAGTCTATCCTTCCTGTACTCTGACCACTGTACCCCCACCTATCTATACACACCTAGTCTATCCTTCCTGTACTCTGACCACTGTACCCCCACCTATCTATGCACCCCATAGCCTCCCCTACCTGTACCCCCACCTATCTATACACCCCTAGCCTGTCCTACCTGTACCCCCACCTATCTATACATACCTAGTCTATCCTTCCTGTACTCTGACCACTGTACCCCCACCTATCTATGCACCCCTAGCCTCCCCTACCTGTACCCCCACCTATCTATACACCCCTAGCCTGTCCTACCTGTACCCCCACCTATCTATACACACCTAGTCTATCCTTCCTGTACTCTGACCACTGTACCCCCACCTATCTATACACCCCTAGCCTCCCCTACCTGTACCCCCCACCTATCTATACACACCTAGTCTATCCTTCCTGTACTCTGACCACTGTACCCCCACCTATCTATACACACCTAGTCTATCCTTCCTGTACTCTGACCACTGTACCCCCACCTATCTATGCACCCCTAGCCTCCCCTACCTGTACCCCCACCTATCTATACACACCTATTCTATCCTTCCCGTACTCTGACCACTGTACCCCCACCTATCTATGCACCCCTAGCCTCCCCTACCTGTACCCCCCCCCTATCTATACACACCTAGTCTATCCTTCCTGTACTCTGACCACTGTACCCCCACCTATCTATGCACCCCTAGCCTCCCCTACCTAACTATACACCTCTAGCCTGTCCTACCTGTACCCCAACCTTACTATACACCCCCAGTCTTTCCTGCCTGTACCCCAACCCATCTATACACCCCAAGTCTATCCTTCCTGCACTCCCACCACTGTATCCCGACCTATACACCCCCTGTCTGTCCTACCTGTACCCCCACCTATTTATACACCCCCAGTTTGTCCTACCTGTACCCCCCACCCATCCCCCCAGTCTGTTCTGCCTGTACCCCAACCCATCTATACACCCCCAGTCTGTCCTACCTGTGCTCCCACCTATTTATATACCCCTAACCTGTCCTACCTGTTCCCCCACCTATTTATACTCCCCCAGTTTGTCCTACTTGTGCCCCCACCTATATATACACCCCCAGTCTTTCCTACCTGTACACCCACCTATCTATACACCCCCAGTCTTTTCTACCTGTACCCCTATCTATACACCCCAGTCTTCCTACCTGTGCTCCCTACTATCTACACACCCCCAGTCTGTCCTACCTGTACCCCACCTATCTACACACCTCTAGCCTGTCCCCCCTGTACCCCCACCTATATTCCTAACTATTCCACCTGTACCCCTGGCAACATCTTGAAAATACTCAGATTTCACACCCCTGTTACCCCAAGATCTTTTCCCTACTCACCCTGCAGTACAACCCTCTATCTCACCCCGACTGCCACCCCAATAAACCCCACCTTATCTCAGTGTCACTCCATGATTTTCCCAGTGTACCCCTAGGCTTGACCACTGTACTCCTCAATAACTACCAGCACCCTCCTTCCCAGTCTCTCTAAAATCAGTCCACTGTATCCATCATTTACCCCAATATCATATACTTCCCAACTTTAGAGCACCAAATGCTGCTCCCACACATTCTATTATTTCCTATAGCTCAGAGCGAGCAGTCCAATTGTGTATGTGGAGATTACAAAGTAGTCACTATGAGTGAAATATATTTCCTTTGAATTGTGTGTCTACATATGCAAAACAATCATATACAGTGTTTGAAATAAAAATACGCTTGACAGTTCAATAGTCCATTTATTTATTTGCATGTTACACTACAAGATATACAGTAGTGGGGGGGAAGGGGGTGCTCACTCCACTGTTCCCCCTCCTCCTTCATCAAGACATGTCACCCATGATCTGTACCCCCTCACCTGGTCACCCCATTCATAAGAATAACCTGCCAGGATTTCAGAGACGCAACATGTGTCCTTCACCATACAGTCCTTGTGTGTTCTCCATCTACCTGCTGCCATAGGTGCTCTCAGGTGTACCTGTGAGAGGTAGAGGGTGGTGGCCATTTTCTTGTAGTACGAAGGATTCAGTGTAAACTAATGTCAGACATTTTGCTGTAGACCAAAGCAGGAGCCGACAGGAGACAACCTATGATATACTAAGTGCATTATGGGTAATGATGACACTAAGGGGAGTGTTTTCTTATATAATTCTATAATAATTTATTCTACTATAATAATAACATAAATAACAATATATTTTTAAATATTATGAAGTGGAAGAAAGAGGTTAGAGCTATGTGCACTTTGCTTTTAAACATATGTTTTATTTTATTGTAATATATATATATATATATACACACACACATACACTATATTGCCAATAGTATTAGGACGCCTGCCTTTACACGTACATCCCAGTGTTAGGCCTGGTTCACACCTATGCATGTTGCAGTTTGCATACTCTAGGTGCATTCTGCGTTTTTCAATGCACGTTTTTAATCAAGTGAAGTCTATGGAAACAAAAAACAGAAAAAAATGTCCCTGGCCCTTTCCATAAAATGCATAGATGTCAACGTGACCCATAGGAAACCGTGTTAAATGGACTGTAGTGCGTTTCTGTAAAACTGAAAACGCACCAAAAAATACATAGGTGTGAATCAGGACTTGGTCCATAGGGTTCAATATTAAGTTGGCCCAGTACTGGCCAATGGAGATATCCAAAGACCGCCACTGGGGATGAAAATGCTGGCAACATTGAGAGACTCAGACCATTAGGGAGGAAGTAAACATTCAACGATACCGATACTTTTTTTTTAATGTCATGTGACAGTGGCACATGTTTCAGAATTTTTTTTTTTACAATTTGTTTTTGTTTTATAAAAAAGTTTTTTTGTTTGTTTTTTCTTTGGGGGGGGGGCGGGTCTGTGTTTTTATTTGGATTTTTCTTATTTTTTACAATTATTTTTATTTAAATGCAATTCTTTTTTTTTGTGAGATTTCAGGGGTGTTAGTAGACCCCTGATAACTCCCACTTGAGACAGAGAAAGAGACCGAGGATAGAGATTCCCCAGTAACTTTCTCAGGAGCCTCAGCTGCTCTGTCCTTTGGAAAAAGAAGTAGGAGGACATGGAGGGGGAAGTAGAACGGAGGGGGACACGGTGGAAGAACGGAGGGGGACACCGTGGACGAATGGAGGGGGAAAGCCGCGGGGGGGGGGGGAGAAAAGGCTTTATTGAAATCTATACAGCGGTGATTGGTGCCTGTAACTCCCCCCACGCACCGATCAACGTGGACTGTCCAGGTATCGTGTGAAGCATCAGAGCATTTGCCCGAGTACTCGGGAAAAAAGTTTGGTATCAGTACCGATACTTGTATCAGTATCGAACAACCCTACTAGGCTTATGACATCATGCACAAGAAGGAAGGGGGGTAAGTCAAAAGAGGGCCAATGAGAGCTGCAGAGCTGGATGTGTGTCTGTGTAAATCCAGCAAGTGAACAGGCAGCAGCTTCAGCTGCCCACAGTTAAAATGGCTGCAGCCAGACTCAGTGAAGGGAGATTTCTGCAGCATATTTGGCAAGTGCAGAATCACAGTATATATAAAATATGCAAAGTGGTTGGATGGAAGCTTCAGAATGGCAAAGATGTCTTTGTTACAAATTATGTGAGCAGACTGCAGTTCCTCTTCAAGAACAAATATGGGGGCTTGTGACGCCTTCCCCTCCAGCACTTCACATGAGTCGCGTCTATAAGTTCCGACAAAATTGGTGCGTAATTTAAACAAAGCTTCTTCCCATAGTGCCCGTTCACATTACCGCCCAAAGTGTCGTTCCCAAGTCGCAGGACATGAGAAATGACATGGAAGTGAATGAGAGCCGTCTTAATGCACACTACTGAAGTCGCTCCGACTTCAGAAAAGGTTCCTGTACTACTTCAAGGCGGCTTTTAGGCGACTTGTACCCTTAGATTTCAATGGAAGTTGCCTCCAAAGTCAGATAACTGTCTTAACTGAAGCAACTTTACAGGAAGAGAAAATAGTTCTCAGGCAAACCCCTCCCACAGAGCTGATTATTGTTTGATTGGCCACTGGCAACGTTGCCTGTCCTGGAGGCGACTTAAAGTTGCCTCGAAGTTGCCTCGAAGTTGCCTCGAAGTTACCTCGCAAAGTCGTGCCGACTTTCATGTCGCTGTAGGCTGTAGTGTAAACCGGTACTCACTCTTAGTCCCCGGATAAAGCCGCGTAGAGGTAATATTTGGTTTACGTTACACCCCAACCCAGACCCCGACACGCCTGGACACAGGTCTACCATGGATATCTAGAACCCAGCTTAAAGACTAAAGCAGGGCTCGACAAAATTCGGGTGCCCAGTCGCAATTGCGACAAGAAATTGTGACGTGGCGCCCGGGGAAGCTTAGGCCTGCAGAAGGCCTGCAAAGCCGCGGCCTCAATTACCGGCCGGCGCGGGCCCGCCGCAATCGCGCGGCGGGGGAAGTGGGGGCGCACAAAGACACAGGATCCTGTGTCTCCATGCGCTCCCACTCCCCGCCCCACGATCGCGGCAGGCTCGCACCTGCCGGTAATTGAGGCCGCGGCTTTGCTGCCTTCTGCAGGCCTAAGCTTCCTTCTGTGATCTTGTGGTGGCCATTGGCATTACAAGTAAAACAGCAGTTCTAATGGGTTTTCCACTGTTTTCACTGCCATCTCCTTCCCTCTAATTAGAACCCCCAAACATGATATATATTTTTTAGTCTAACACCCTAGAGAATAAAATGGCGATCATTGCAATACTTTCTGTCACACCGTATTTGCACAGCGGTCTTACAAGCGCACTTTTTTGTGGAAAAATACACTTTTTTCAATAAAAAAATAAGACAACAGTAAAGTTAGCCCAATTTTTTTTATATTGTGAAAGATAATGTTACGCCGAGTAAATTGATACCCAACATTTCACGCTTCAAAATTGCATCCACTCGTGGAATGGTGACAAACTTATACCCTTTAAAATCTCCAGAGGCGACGTTTAAAAAATTATACAGGTTGCATGTTATGAGTTACAGAGGAGCTCTAGGGCTAGAATTATTGCTCTCGCTCTACCAATCGCGGAGACACCTCACATGTGTGGTTTGAATACCGTTTACATATGCGGGCGCTGCTCACGTATGCGTTTGCTTCTGCGCACGAGCTTGGCGGGACATGGTGCGTTTTCTGGCTCCTAACTTTTTTAGCTGGCTCCATGATTCCAAGCAAATGTGTCACACCCCTGGACTAGAGAAATATTTTAAATATGTAAACCCCGTGACTGGCCTCAGGTGATACACAGAGATGAGTGAGTGAGTGAGTGAGTGAGAAACATATATAGTGCAGCAACATGCGAACTGAATCGCCTCTGGGCGCTCGTTGTCCCGTTCTCCTTCGTCCTCAAATCCTCCTGTGTAAGTTGTACCTGTTTATCTGCAGTCTTCTCTTCTCTACATCTGTTAAAAGTGCTGAATTTTAAAGCTACTCTGAGAGTTCAGAAAAAAGGGGGAGGAGAGCTGAAGTTACACAATGCAGAGCTCAGTGAGGAGAGCCCGTATTGGAGGGAAGGGACACACCCCCCCCCCTTCACACAGCACATTGGAACAGAGCTGAGGCTATCAATCAGGTGGAGGTCCCTACCCTGTCACCATTTTTCTCTTGGTGTCAGGAAAACTTGTCAGAAGTGATTCATGCTGATAGCAGAGGAAGGAGGCAGCATACAGAAATGGCACTTAGTGCTCTGGATAGAGACAAGTACACTCTATAGAGGGATATGCTTTTTTTCATATTTCATGTCTGAGGTTAACAGGCACTGTATGTTTTGTTCTCATTCTCTTCACATTGTTATGTTTTATCCAGGAAAGCCATTGGTCATCCACCACCATCAGTCTCAATGTCTCCTAGTGAAGGTGGGAGAGCCTCCGGCACTAAAGAGGTTAAAGCAAGGCCCCCATAACGTTCTGGTTAATAATAAAGTGTATTTACAAGTTGTGTATATAATAGAATGGTATGCGGCCCGGGTGACATTCTAGGCAAATTCCTGGGGAAAAATATTTTCTGCACTCATCAACGTTGTGTTTATGCAGATGGGAAGAAAGCATGAATGTCCGCAGCTGGATTTAAAGGACCCCTGTGAGCCGTACTGCATGCATCTGACATGTGGAGGGTCAGCGGTGTCTGAGATCATCGACCCCCGATGCCAAGGACATCTTGTGCTAATGCCAATTCACCAACTTGCCCACCACTATTTCCTAATGATTGACAACACAATTTCCAAAGTCCGGTGGGGAATTACTTGATTTCCTCAGCGATATTAGAAGACAACAAGTAACTTAATTAGCCTAGTAAATTGCGTCCGGACCCTGGTGTTCCGCCACTGTCAAGGGGGGCCAGCGGGGTTGCTGGCCACAAGGCTCTGAGCTGAAGTTGTCCCTCTCATACAGCCCAGAGCCTGCACTGACAGTTCCCCCTCCCTTGCGTTGGATGGGAGAGGAGAGCACCGATCTGCTCCTTCTCCTCCCATCCCTCTCCTCCTGTGTGCACCGCAGGAGTTGTGAAGCTAAGCAACTGAATTTGATTGTTCTATCAGTGCATGCCCTGTGCTGTATAAGAGAGATGCTCTCAGATCAGAGTAATGTGGAGGCACTGATAGTCAGCACTGATAGGCGGCACCAATGGGCAGCTCTGATAGGCGGTGATGAGCACTGGTAGGTGGCACTGATAGGGAGCACTGATAAGCTGTACTGATGGGGGTTATTGATAGTTGGCACTGATAGGCAGCACTGATGAGCACTGATAGGCAGCACTGCTAGGCGGCATTGATAGATGGCACTGATAGGCTGCACTGATCATCAGGGCACTGATAGGCTGCACTGATCATCAGGGAACTGATGATCAGTGTAAACAATGTACTGAAAGTCTTGCCGGTTAACGGCTGTCCTTTCCTCACACAGGCACATCGTGGGGGGAAAGGACTGCCGATAATGGGTACGTCTGTCAGCTGATCGCATGGTAAAGGGCCGCTGTGATTGGCCCTTTACCGCAGGGCTCAACAAATCCCGGGCGCCAGGTCGCCATGGTGACTAGAAATAGGGTCCTGGCGACTTTTTTTTTGTGAGCTGGCGCCATCTGGTAGTGAGCCGTTGGTATTACAAGTTATTACCACCAGATGTGTAAGCTGGCGCCATCTGGTGGTGGCCGTTGGTATTACAAGTTAAGCATTACAAGTTAAACAGCAATTCTAATATAATTTTTCACTATTTTCACTGCCATCTTCTTCCCTCTAATTAGAACCCCCAAACATTATATATATTTTTTATCCTAACACCCTAGAGAATACCTCACATGTGTGGTTTAAACACCGTTTACAAATGCGGGCGCCGCTCACGTATGTGTTCGCTGCTGCACGCAAGCTCGTCGGGATGGGGCGCGTTTTCTGGCTCCTAACTTTTTTAGCTGGCTCCTAGATTCCAAGCAAATTTGTCAAACCCTGCTTTGCCGTGACCTGTGATCATCTGTGGGAGGCACGCAGGAGGCAGGGTTCTTGAGGGATGTTCTTCCAGAACTGGAAGCCTGGGGCTCAGATGGAAGGGGGGGGCCCTTCATGGGTGCTTGCACTGGGGCCCTGAAGGTGGTAGTTACGCCTCTGTCAGAGGTCCTTTATGTGACTATAGTTTGTACAAACTGTTGCAGTAAGATGGACTTAGTAGAAAACATTTTATTGTTTCATTACCAGAGAGATGTCTGTGTGATAGTAATGATTGTGTTCCCCTCGTCTTGCAGCGCGGGGCCCCTGCTCATCCATCTCTGTGCATTCTTCAGCACTGACTTGGTCCCTGTTTGCATGCTGCAAGTTGTATTCCATAACTCCCCCGTGACCACAGGATCAGATAGTAGTGCTGCCACCCGTCACGCCTGGCAGATTTATCAGACAGATTACTGCCAAGACATGCTGTGCGCAGCACCCGGGGGAGTGCTGTCATCCTTGTCTCTCTAAGTTCAAAAAGTTACAAGACTTAAAGGAAAACTCCAGTTTTGTTACAAAAATCAACCCCCTTACAAGGTTACGTACCTCTCTAGTCACGTACCCCAGTACTTCCGCAGAGTGGAACGCATGCTGGCTCCAGAGGATACTGATATAGGGCCATATTCTCAAACAAGTTACGCCGGTGTATCTACTGATACACCGGCGTAAATCGAATTTCCCGTCGGCGTATCATTGTTTTGTATTCACAAAACAAGATACGCCGGATTTAGGCTAGGATCCGACTAGTGTAAGTCACTTACACTGTCGGATCTTAAATGTAATTCGCCGCCGGCCGCTAGGTTTACGTTCAGGTCTCATTTGTTTATGCAAATTAGCCTGATACGCCGATTCCCAAACTAAATCGCGTCGCGTAACCGTCGCTTATGTCATTTGCATAAGCGTAAGGTTACCCCTGCTATATGAGGGGTAACCTTACGCCAGTCCCACGTATGCAATGTTAAGTATGGCGTCGAGTCCGCGTCGTCTTTTCCCGTCGGGTACGTCGTTTTACTAAGCCGTTCTTGAATACGACTTTACGTCAATGACGCACACGTTGGCGTCATTGGCGTTTTCCGTCGAGAACTGAAGCATGCGCACTGGGCTATTTTAAGCCCGGCGCATGCGCAGTTCGAATGGCACGGGGGCGCGCTTAATTTAAATACAAGCCGCCCCCTTGGAATTACGCGGGGATACCCTGGGCCAATTACACTACGCCGCCCCATACTACGGAGCAAGTATTTGGGGAATAAAGCACTTGCTCCTGTAAGTTGGGGCGGCGTAGTGTAAATGGCTTACGCTACGCCCGCCTCAAATCTACGAGAATATGGCCCATTGTTGGCAAATCATTCCTTCTACTCACTCTGTTGGCCTTGACCTCATATTCTCCTACCTATGCACTCCGCAAAACTGCTCCAACATTCCCTTTCCTCTCTCTGATCACCACTTTATTAGTTTCACTCTCTCCTTATCTTCCTTCCCCATGCCCTCCAACTACCAAACTATTACCCGTAGAAACCTTTGCCATCTTAACCCTTCTTTTTTCTGCTACAGCTTGTCTCTATCTGATCCTTGTCCTGCCCCAACCTGGCAACTTCTGTCTACAACAGTTCACCATCATCCACCCTGGATACTTGGCCCCCCATCACTACACACAGAAACAGGCCCCGACCGCTACAACCCTGGCAATACCAGAAGCCTCAAAAAAACGTAGACGCGCTCTTGAGTGTCTGTAGCGTAAGACTAATGCCGCGTACACACGATCATTTTTCGGCATGAAAAAAATGTAGTTTTTCAAAAACGTCATTTAAAATGATGGTGTGGGGGCTTCACATCATTTTTCAGATTCTGAAAAACGCCAAAAAAAAAATCGAACCTGCTGCATTTTTTAACATAGTTTTTAAACAATGTCGTTTTTCGGGTTGTAAAAAATGATCGTGTGTGGGCTAAAAGGGCGGGGGAAAAAACGCGCATTCTCAGAAGCAAGTTATGAGACGGGAGCGCTCGTGTAAAGCAGCACAAAGGCGAATGGAACTTCCCCTTTAAAGTGCCGTTGTACATCACCGCGCTTTGCTAGATAATTTTTTAAAAATGATGGTGTGTGTAGGCAACGTCGTTTTAATGATGAAGTTGGGAAAACTTCGTTTTTTGGACATGTTGAAAAACAATGTTTTTTTTTTCATGCTGAAAAATGATCGTGTGTACGCGGCATAAGTCACAGCAAGATTTCAGCCAATATAAATCCGCCCTCCAAAAATATACCATTCCTGCCTCCACACTGCCAAACAGACCTACTTTATCACTGTCGTTAACACCCTCTCACCCAGTCCCCGTCAAATGTAATAGGAATGGTGTGTGATAGGTCCTCTTTGTGGAGAGATGTAGGGTCTATAAGAACCCATATCTCTCCTCCATGCTGAAAAGCATCAGATCCCTAAACAACTTTTTTTACAAATCTGATGATTTCCAGCTCAGATCGCCGGTTTGTTGACATCCGCGGCCCGGACGTGACGTCATAACGTCACGCCCAGGCCTCAGACGGTCATAGAGATGACTGCTGACCATCTGGTCACCGGAAATCTCTATGCTCTTCCGCGGTGGCGGATTTTTTCCCCGATGACGCAGGAGAGCCCGGAGAAGCACCGGATATTGGGATTTTTTTTTTTTTTTACCAAAAACATGTAGCACAATACATATTGACCTAAATTGATGAAGAAATTCGATTTAACCACTTAAAGTGGAGGTTCACCCAGAAATGTTAATTTTTAACCTTAGATTGATGCTCATTTTGTCAAGGGGAATCGGGTATTTTTTTTTAAATCTAAGCAGTACTTACCGTTTTAGAGAGCGATCTTCTCCGCCGCTTCCGGGTATGGGCTGCGGGACTGGGCGTTCCTATTTGATTGACAGGCTTCCGACGGTCGCATCTATCGCGTCACGATTTTCTAAAAGTAGGCGAATGTCGGTGCGCAGGCGCCGTATAGAGCCGCACCGACGTTCGGCTTCTTTCGGCTACTCGTGACGCGATGTATGCGACCGTCGGAAGCCTGTCGGAAGACTGTCAATCAAATAGTAATGCCCAGTGCCGAAGACCCATACCCGGAAGCGGCGGAGAAGATCGCTCTCTAAAACGGAAAGTACTGCTTCGTTTTTAAAAAAACTACCCTTGACAAAATGAGCATGAATCTAATGTTAAAAAAAAAAAATTCGGGTGAACTCCCGCTTTAAGCCCCGGACCATAATGCTGGTGAAAGACCAGAGCACTTTTTGCGATTCGGCACTGCGTCGCTTTAACTGACAATTGCGCGGTCCTGCGACGTGGCTCCCAGACAAAATTGGCGTCCTTTTTTCCCCACAAATAGAGCTTTCTTTTGGTGGTATTCGATCACCTCTGCGGTTTTTAGTTTTTGCGCTATAAACAAAAATAGACCAACAATTTTGAAAAAAAAAAATATTTTTTACTTTTTACCATAATAAATATCCCCCAAAAATATATAAAAAAACTAAAAAAAAAATCCTCAGTTTAGGCCGATACGTATTCTTCCACAGCTCCCAGTTCTCGCTCTGTAACGAGCGATCGCGGGTGCCTGGCAGTGATCGCGACCGCCGGGCACATGCGCGGGAGAGAGCTACGGGCTCTCGCGCAGGAGAGCCGACCTGCCGCCGTAGAACTGCGGCGGGTGGTCGGCATGTAGTTAAAAAAAAAAATGTATTGGGTATGTTTTTTAGCAGAAAGTAAAAAACAATATATATTTTTTTCAAAATTGTAGGTCGTTTTTGTTTATAGTGCAAAAAATAAAAACCGTAGAGGTGATCAAATACCACCAAAAGCAAGCTCTATATGTGGGGTAAAAAAAGGACAACATTTTTATTTGGGTACAACATCACACAACCGTGCAATTGTTAGTTAAAATAACATAGGGCAGTATCGCAAAAAATGGGGGGTAAATCTTTCGGAGCTGAAGCGGTTAAGCAATGTAAACTCCATTGCTTCTGTTCTGTAAACAGCAAGATAGGCCATGCCAGCACACAGGCTGATCATGAGATAAAGGAGGATCTCTGGTCACATCACACACTATCATTTTATAACATCAGAATTGTAATTGCAATACAAACAATAGTTATATCTGACAATCCAATATAATCTTACTTGAAATTCTTCTTTCCACAAGGTCACCACTAATTCCTATCCAGTAGAAGGACTGTGCAGACCTTTCTTGCAGAACAGCCACATGGCATCCTACCTACTCTATGTAGTGCCCTGTACCATGTGACCAAACAGTCACATGGTCTGCTGACATCACCAGGTTCCTTCTACTGGGTAGGAACTGGCCACTACCCTTTCCACCATCTCCTGGATTCCCAGCATGCTTTGCAGCTTCTCTTCAATTTCTAAACACTACATATCCCATGGCACCTTGCTGCCTGCAAGCAGTGTTTCTTGTACTGACTCCGTCTACTACTGAAACTCCTCTTCTCAGCCCCTCTGTAAATTCAGAAGGCGGGCTCTGTGAAATGTGTGACACAGCAGTGCCTACTCACAGGGCATGGCGACTACAAGTCACAGGATGTGAGGGGATCTTCAGTAAGTTAGTTCAGTAAGGAAGTCAAGAGCCATAAGATTAACTGCTTGCTGACCAGCCGCCTAGTGTTAACCCCTTCCCTGCCAGTGGCATTTTTATAGTAATCAATGCATTTTTATAGCACCGATCACTATAAAAATGCCAATGGTCCCAAAAATGTGTCCGAAGTGTCCGCCATAAAATATTAATAAAAATGTCATAAAAATACCCCCTATTTTGTAAACGCTATAACTTTTGCGCAAACCAATCAATAAACGCTTATTGCGATTTTTTTTTTACGAAAAATATGTAGAAGAATACGTATCGGCCTAAACTGAGGAAAAAAAATGTTTTTTTTATATATTTTTGGGTGATATTTATTATAGCAAAAAGTAAAACACATTATTTTTTTTCAAAATTGTCGCTCTATTTTTGTTTATAGCGCAAAAACTAAAAACCGCAGAGGTGATCAAATACCACCAAAAGAAAGCTCTATTTGTGGGGAAAAAAGGACGCCAATTTTGTTTGGGAGCCACGTCGCACGACCGCGCAATTGTCAGTTAAAGCGACGCAGTGCCGAATCGCAAAAAGTGCTCTGGTCTTTGACCAGCAATATGGTCCGGGGGTTAAGTGGTTAATAGGAGTAGGCCAGAAATAATTGGAAGACAATGTGGAAATGAAGATATGATTTAACATTTTGGCCATAGATACACTTGAAAGTGGTTGTGAACCCATTACAACCACTTTCACCTACAGGTAAGACTAGATTAAGGCTTACTTATAGGTGCAAGAAATATTCCCCAAACCTAAAAGCTTTAGGAGATATTTTCAGAAATAGCGGTACCCATGTCCACGGCGCATGCACCGTAGACATCGGGGGGCAGGCGCACTGAGCGTGCCGTTTCTAACGGCGAACATGCCGTAAGTGGTGGCACCGGGAGTGATATCATCGCGGTTCCGGCCAGTCACAGCGCCGGAGCCGCGATACCCGGAAGTCACTCCAAGAGAGATGGCGGCTTTGGAGGAGGCGAACAAGGGCCGCTGCGGGGGCTTCGATCTCAGGTCAGTATTACATAATGAGCTAGTATGCTATGCCGGAGGGCCGGCCATCGTATTGCACGATGGTCACTTTCCACTCACTCTCCCATCTTCCTTCTCCCCCACTTTCTTTTTATTTACCCCTGTGTTGTCACTTTATGTGTTTTTTTGTTTGGTGTCACGTTTGTCACAGAGTGATTAGTAGGGTGCCGGTCCTCGGGAGTGGGTGGACATGGCCTTCTGGCTTAGTTCGCCTGCTCTCATGGGGTCTCCCTTCGGGGGAGCCCCACCTAGTACTTGGGTGGGTTCTGTTTCGGCAGACCCTCCAAAGAATGGGGTCCATGTCGGCTTCGGCTGCTCGGACCATGTGAGTACCTCAGTCCCCGTCTGGAGCCTAACGCCCCCGGGGGATCAGGGTCAGGTCCTTCATTATGGAGGACCGATGGACGTAGCACCCGTTGCACGTTTTTGTGTTTCACTCTTTATGTGTGTGCACATTTTTTTTGCACCGGGTGGAGTTTTTGGGTGTGTTTTGCACGCCATAGGCTTTTAAAAAAATGCATACTAGCTCATTATGCCTTTTTCTTGCAGGGTATATTTTTTTTTCTTTTTACCGAGAGGGTTTACTTCCTCTTTAAATGCATGAACACCTGTGTCACCAGCATTGCCTAGGCTAGTGATGGCGAACCTTGGCACCCCAGATGTTTTGGAACTACATTTCCCATGATGCTCAACTACACTGCAGAGTGCATGAACATCATGGGAAATGTAGTTCCAAAACATGTGGGGTGCCAAGGTTCTCCATCACTGGCCTAGGCATTCTCATCCTTGGACAAAGATAAAACCTGCAGTGCAGTAAACATTAGGAGACCTATAGATGATGCCAGGGATTCCATACCCCATGGATCACACTCTCTTTGAAGGCTTCTGAGAGAGGAAGGAAGGAATCCAACTACAGGAGCATGGAGTAAGTACAGTGTGAGATCCTGCCTACAGACTAGAATGGTCCCTGTGACATTTTCCTTACAAGGAAAGGTCAATGTAGTTGAAAACTAGAAAATAATCTCTCGTGTATAATTGTACAGTCAGCATGGGTTTCTGGTGTTCATTGAGTAAAATATTTGAAAACATTTCCTGTATTACTTGCATACCTCCCAACCTTCCCAAATTTCGCGGGAATGTCCCACGATTCACGGTAAATCCCACGGTCCCGCGAGCAGTGCTATTGTCCCCTGCTTTTGCCACCCCCCCGCGCGATTACAGAGATTCGCGATAAATCCCGCGGTCCCGCAGTTCGTGGTAAATTCCGCGGCCCCACGATTGGCGACAAACCCCGCCCCTCCGCTCAATAACTCAGATCCGCCCCCCCCCCCGCTCAACAACTTTGTTTGGGGGTATGCTCATTTGTCCCTCATTCTCTTATATGATAGACAGCACATCGTCTATCATAAGAGCCGGTCCAGGAGGCAGGACTTCGTATGACAGTGGCCACGCCGGGTAAGCGGGAGATCCCCGCTCTGTGTAATCTGGTGGCTCTCTTCTCTCTACATTGGATTGGGCACTGGTGAGGCTGCATTGATGGGCACTGATCTGGCTGCATTGATGGGCTCTGATGAGACTGCATTGATGCATTATTGTTGTTAAACCTCTTTTGTTGCTATTAAAGCGGAGCTCCGCTGAAAAAAAATATTAAAAGCCAGCAGCTACAAATACTGCAGCTGCTGACTTTTAAAATTAGGACACTTACCTGTCCTGGAGTCCAGCGCCGTCCGCAGCAGAGGACAAGCGATCGTTCGTCACTCTGCTGCCCCACCCCCCCTGCCATCCTCGCTGAGGGAACCAGGAAGTAAAGCACTCCGGCTTCACTGCCCGGTTCCCTATGGCGCATGCGCGAGTCACGCTACGCCTGCCGATTGGCTCCCGCTGTGTACTGGGAGCCGAGTGTTCCCAGAACACAACGGGGGGACGGGAGGTGACGTCATGCCCGCAGTCTGCCCGAGACTGTGTGGCCGGAAGTGGGTGCAAATACCTGTCTTTACCTGTGTCAGACATCTGTGAACACAGCCAAGAACTGCGAAGGGAGTGGGATTTACCTGTGTCATCTCCGGGCCCTCATCTCAGTCCAGGAAGTAGATGGCAATTCTGGTTGATGGCTGAGCAAAGATTGGCGCTGTCGTTCTGAAGAGGAAATCATATAGATATTAGGTCTGGTATACAATTTATTTAATAATAGTGTTTTTTTATATTTTTTAACATTTTTAGAAGGAAGGCTCCTCTTTAATTTTGCTGATTCATAACGCCAAAGGCAGGGAGGCTTCATTGGAAAATTGATGTCATTCTTTCTGCCGCAACAAAAAGAATGTTTTATGATGAATTGAGGAAAAACAATCTGGCGGAGGCCCCTGATGATCCCGGTTCTGTTCCTGCACGAGATTTATTCCCCCGTTTAGCTGTGTGCATTTGATGAATTGTAATTTCCAAAGCCAGCGTTTCACATGGAGGGCGCACAGACCGCAGGTTTAGTCACTTGGCTCCGTGCTTCGCTCCATCTTTGATCTCGGCTCTGAAAACAATAATTAGTGCTGCAATTAACTCAATTACATAATTCCATAGTAAGTTTTTTTTTGTTTTTTTTGTTTTGCTTGTTAAAATGAATCTGGAGCACCATGACCAATCAAGAAGCTTTCAAATCGTACAACTACCAAGAAGGAGAGATGGAATTCAAATCAAGCTGGAGTTTGGCGCCCCCTTCTGGTATGATCTTAAATAAATCTTTTTTTTTTTGTTAAGAACTCCATCCAAAATTCAGTGGCCCGGATTCAGATAGAATTGTCTATCAATCGGCGGGCGTAACGTATCGCAGATACGGTACGCCGCCGTAACTTAGGGCGCAAGTTCCGTATGCAGAAAGAACTTGCGCCCTTAGTTACGGCGGCGTAACGTATGTGTGTCGGCGTAAGCCTGCCAAATTCAAATGGGGATGATGTGGGAGTGTTTTATTTAAATTCACTGTGACCCCACGTATTCGACGTATTTTTTCGAACGGTGCATGCGCCGTTCGTGAAAAAATCCCAGTGCGCATGCTCGAAATTACGCCGCAAATCGTCATTGCTTTAGACGTGAACGTAACTTACGTCCAGCCCTATTCGCGAACGACTTACGCAAACTACGTAAAAAATTAAAAATTCGACGCGGGAACGACGTCCATACTTGCGTACGCCTCATAGAAGCAGGAGCAACGTTATGCCGGAAAAGCCTTACGCAAACGTCGTAAAAAAATTCCGCCGGGCGCACGTACGTTTGTGAATCGGCGTATCTAGGTCATTTGCATATTCTACGCCGAAAACGACGGAAGCGCCACCTGGCGACCAGCGGAAATATGCACCCTAAGATACGACGGCGTAAGAGACTTACGCCAGTCGGATCTTAGCCTAATTTCGGCGTATCTTGCTTTCTGAATATAGAAAGAAGATACGCCGGAGCAGCTTTGAATTTACGCGGCGTATCTATAGATACGCCAGCGTAAATTCTTGCTGAATCCGGCCCAGAGTATTTTTCACACAGATGATACTTTCTTTAAGTCATGGCTGGGCAATCTGTGTTCTTGCTCATGCTAATTCATGTGTGTGTGACCTGACCTCAACCCCAGGGGAGGAGAGAGATCTCTGTTCCTAGTGATCAGGAACAGCGATCTCTCTCTCCTCCTCCAATCAGTCACCTCCCCCCATAGTTAGAAACACCTCCCAGGGAAACACATTTAACCCCTTGATTGCCCCCTAGCATTAACCCTGCCAGTGACATTTACACAGTAATCAGTGTGTGTTTTTTATAGCACTGATCGCTGTATAAATGTCAATGATCCCAAAAAAGTGTCAAAAGTGTCCGATCTGTCCGCCGCAATGATGCAGTACCACTAAAAATCGCAGATCGCCACCATTACTAGTAAAAAAAACTAATAATAATAAAAATGCCATAAATCTAACCCCTATTTTGTAGACGCTATAGCTTTTTGTGCAAACCAATCAATATACGCTTATTGCAATTTTTTTTAGCAAAAATATGTAGAAGATTTATATATATAAATATATTTATTTATTATAGCGAAAAGTAAAAAATATTGTTGTTTTCTTTTCAAAATTGTGGCTCTTTTTTTTGTTTATAGCACAATAAATTAAAACCACAGAGGTGATCAAATACCACCAAAAGAACGCTCTATCATACGAAGCTAGAGGATGTCCAAAGAAGTTCTCCTGGGTTACCTCAGATAGTACCATACCACCTGCCCCCTAGGGACAACTCGTAATAGGGATATTATGGTCCAATTACTGCCAGTGCCTATAGTGACTATACGCCTGTGTAACTATTACGTGTTATGTTTATAAAAAAAAATAAAAAAGTTAACCTTTAAAAAAAAAAAAAAGAACGCTCTATTTGTGGGAAAAAAAGGACTTCAATTTTGTTTGGGTACAGCGTTGTACAACCGCACGCAATTGTCAGTTAAAGCGACGCAGTGCCGTATCGGAAAAAATGGCCCGGTCATTGAGGGGGCAAATCGTTCAGGTCCTTAAGTCGTTAAACCAAAGATGCATAACTAGCCATTGGTCCAGATCAGCCTTTTTCAACCGTGGTGCCTTGAGGTTTCTTCAGGGGTGCCTTGGCAAAATGCCTTAAAATTACCCCAAAATTGTATACAAGCCAGCGGGTGGATGAAACCTGCCTTTTAGCTACACAAAGCCACGGGTTTTCATTGTGCATCTTTACAACCTTCTGGCTGGCAACAGCCAATGACATCACCAGTTGATAAGGAGCATGTCAGTTGCCTGCATATCATCCTTGTTTGACCCTCCCTTGCCTCTCTCCATCAGTTTTTGGGTCGCATTAGCTAATTGAGGGAGAAGAGAAACATTGGCATACTAGTCAGTACTAATTTGCAAAAATGTATTTTCTTTGGAACAATAAATCACTGCTAAGGTTGGGTGACCTATGTTGGGTGTATTGATGTTGCTGCATTTTGTAAAGCTATCAGAATCATTTTTATATTTTATAATGGGGCGCCTCAAGACTGCCCATAATTTTGAAGGGTGCCTCAAGATTGCCCATCATTTTGGAGGGTGCCTCAAGATTGCCCATCATTTTGGAGGGTGCCTCAAGATTGCCCATCATTTTGGAGGGTGCTTCAAGATTGCCCATCATTTTGGAGGGTGCTTCAAGATTGCCCATCATTTTGGAGGGTGCCTCAAGATTGTCCATAATTTTGGAGGGTGCCTCAAGATTGTCCATAATTTTAGAGGGCGCCTCAAGACTGTCTATAATTTTGGAGGCTACCTCAAGACTGTCCATATATTTGGAGGGTGCCTCAACATTGCCCATCATTTTGGAGGGTACCTCAAGGCTGTCCATAATTTTGAAGGTGCCTCAAGACTGTCCATAATTTTGGAGGGTGCCTCAAGATTGCCCATAATTTTGGAGGGTGCCTCAAGATTGCCCATAATATTGGAGGGGGGAATCAAGATTGCCCATCATTTTGGAGGGTGCTTCAAGACTGTCCATAATTTTGGAGGGTGCCTCAAGACTGTCCATAATTTTAGAGGGCGCCTCAAGATTGCCCATAATTTTGGAGGGTGCCTCAAGACTGTCCATCATTTTGGAGGGTACCTCAAGACTGTCCATCATTTTGGAGGGTGCCTCAAGACTGTCCATCATTTTGGAGGGTGCCTCAAGATTGTCCATCATTTTGGAGGGTGCCTCAAGACTGTCCATCATTTTTGGAGGGTTCCTTAATTTTAAAGGGTTCCTACACTGAAAAAAAGGTTGAGAAACCCTGATCTAAAGTTTTGCAAAACAGTCATCTTTGTCTGGAGTTTTCCTTTAACCTATCCAGATTTGGGAGTGAAACCCGCTCTTTGGCTTCACTTCGAGAAATTCTCCAGTCCAGATAGATTTTACAGAGTTTATTCAGCTTTTATCTCAGTCGTTTTCCATGTGGCTTTCTGTCCCTTTGGAGTGGTCTCCAGCTGCCTCATCTTGCAGACATGACTTTATTAGTCTGGTGATACTGGGGGGGTGGGGTGTACATTAAAGGATTCGTTTTGAGC
Organism: Rana temporaria; assembly: GCF_905171775.1. Lineage (NCBI taxonomy): Eukaryota > Metazoa > Chordata > Amphibia > Anura > Ranidae > Rana > Rana temporaria. The sequence continues at coordinate 10,785,906 of NC_053500.1, read as the reverse complement.
AGATCACAAGTCCCACCATGCGGGTTTATTGAGTTGTGGGTCATGTCGCAGTGACCCGTTCCCGTCTACAAGAATGCCAGAGGACCTCGGTGCAAGGAAACATGCGAGACGTGGCCTTGCTCCATCTCTGGAGGCTTTTGATATGCTGCCAGCCCCATGCAGGAGGGCCACCTCCTCATGAAAACATATAGAAGAAAAAAGAAAACATTTGCCATGGGGCAGAGGGCTGTCTGAGAGAAGCAATCCAGACTCACAACATCACACGGGTTAGGGTTCTGTTTAAAGGGAAACTGCAATCATTTTCTTGTTGGATTTTTATTTAAATGTAATCAGCTTAACATAAACATTTTTTTATTTATTTTTTGTACAAACCTTGATTTTTGTGCATAGCTTTTATTTACACATGCACACAGATGTGTTTGATTGCCTTGCTCTTGTTATTTTATTCTCAAGGATCTCATCCAGATTTTCTCCAGTGAAAAATATTAAGCCCTTCTGATGAAAGCAGCCCTTTTGTACCCTTGAAACGCGTTGGCTTTTCCGAAGAATTAAAGCGGTTGTAAACCCTCCCTCATCAATTGTATATTGACAGTATTATGAAAGACAAGGGGCCATATTCTCATAGAAGTTACGATGGAGTATCTCAGGATACTCCATCGTATCTCCCTTTTTTGGCCCGTGTATCTATGCGACTGATTCTTAGAATCATTTTCGCATAGATACACTTAAGATCCGCCATCTGTAAGTCACTTACACTGGCGGATCTTAAATGTAATGACGCCGGCCGCCGCTAGATGGCATTTACGTGAAGGACTCATTTGCATATGCAAATGATCCTTCTACGCCGATTCCCGAACGAGTTCGCGTCACGTAACCGTAGCTAACGTCGTTTGCGTAAGCAGAAACTTACTCCGGTCACGTAGGCCATGTTACGGATGGCGTCGGGTCCGCGTCGTGTTTTTTCGTCGGGTACGTCGTTTCCGTAAGTCGTTCTTGAATACGACTTTACGTCAATGACGCCCACGTCGGCGTCATTGACGTTTTCCGCCGAGAACTGGAGCATGCGCACTGGGCTTTTTGAAGCCCGGCGCATGCGCAGTTCATTAGAATCGGGGGCGCGCTTAATTTGAATACAAGCCGCCCCCTTGGAGATCCGCCAGGCTACGCCGGGGCATTTACACTCCGCCGTCCCAACTTACGGAGCAAGTGTTTGGGGAATACAGCACTTGCTCCTGTAAGTTGGGACAGCGGAGTGTAAGTGCCTTAAGCGCAGCCCGCAGATTTTTAGAGAGAATATGGGCCAATGTATTTAGCAATCGATTGATCACGTTGTATATAAATAATTGTTTTATCTTACTGCATATATTCTTTATCTTGTAAAAGTTTTTCTGCATAATAGCTGGCGCCATCTCCACTGTGGTCTTCCGCATCTGAAACTATCTTTATTTCCGCCCACAGTACGTTCTCATCTCTGTAATCCCGCGCAGGCGTCTTAGTAACAAGCCCATTGTTTTATCAGTATGGTTCCCCCTGCTCTGTGCTGGCCAGCGCTGTTCTATCGAAATGTCCAACTAAAAAAAAATCTCTGCTGACACCCGCCCCTTGCTGTGAGCGCGGCCAGCGCTGTTCTATTAGTCATTCGTTAGCTTTGTTGCCCTTCTCTGGACTTTACACAGTTCCAGCCTTAGGCGTGCCAGTTTTGCCTGGGCTCACCCTATGTGGCACAGATTCCCCCTGTCTAAACCCCTGATATTTCACCAAAGCCCCCTAACAGGGCTCCTAAAAAAATTGTAAAAATAAATAAATAAAAACTATAACCAAAAAAAAATATTGACACCGTCCACTGTCTTACTGACACCAATCTTTGCCCTACTGACACCATCCACTGCTCTATTGACACTGATAGCTAGATTCAGAGAGAGTTAGGCCGGCGTATCAGTAGATACGCTGACCTAACTCGGAATCTGCGCCGTCCTAAGTTTAAGTGTATTCTCAAACTGAGATACACTTAAACCTAGCTAAGATACGACAGCCTGCACCGTCGTATCTTAGGGTGCAATATTTAGGCTGGCCACTAGGTGGCGCTTCCGTTGAGTTCGGCGTAGAATATGTAAATGACTAGATACGCCTATTCACGAACGTACGCTTGCCCGTCGCAGTAAAGATACGCCGTTTACGTAAGGCGTTTTCAGGCTTAAAGTTATTCCATCAAATAGCTGGACTAGTAATGTTAAGTATGGCCGTCGTTCCCGCGTCGAAATATGTAAATTTTACGTCGTTTGCGTAAGTCGTCCGTGAATAGGGCTGGACGTAATTTACGTTCACGTCGAAACCAATACGTCCTTGCGGCGTACTTTGGCGCAATGCACACTGGGATATGTACACGGACGGCGCATGCGCCGTTCGCAAAAAACTTCAATCACGTCAGGTCACCCTCCATTGACATAAAACACGCCCCTCATCCTTATTTAAATTAGGCGCGCTTACGCCGGCCCTATTGACGCTACGCCGCCGTAAGTTAGGAGGCAAGTATTTTGTGAATACAGTACTTGCCTCTCTGACTTAAGGCGGCGTAGCGTAAATATGGTACCCTACGCCGCCTTAAAGATGCACGCCCCTACCTGAATCTAGCTATGTTACTACAGGTGTATCTCACAAAATTAAAATATCAAAAAGTTAATTTATTTCAGTAAATCAATTCAAAAAGTGAAACTCATATATTTTATATAGATTCATTACACACAGAGTGATATATTTCAAGCATTTATTTATTTTATTTCTGATGATTATGGCTTACAGCTAGTGAAAACCCAAAATTCAGTTTCTCTGAAAACTTGAATATTACATAAGACCAATTAAAAAAAGTATTTTTAATACAGAATTGTTGGCTTACTGAAAAGTCTGTCCATATACAGTATAGTATACACTCAATACTTGGTCGGCTCCTTTTGCATGAATTATGGCATCAATGCGGCGTGGCATGGAGGTGATCAGCCTGTGGCACTGCTGAGGTGTTATGGAAGTCCAGGTTGCTTTGATAGCGGCTTTCAGCTGATCTGCATTGTTGGGTCTGGTGTCTCTCACCTTTCTCTTGACAATACCCCACAGATTCTCTATGGGATTTAGGTCAGATGAGTTTGCTGGCCAATCAAGCACAGTGATCCCATGATCATTTAACCAGGTATTGGTACTTTTGGCAGTGTGGGAGGTGCCAAGTCCTGCTGGAATATGAAATCAGCATCTCCATAAAGCTGGTCAGCAGAGGGAAGCATGATGAGCTCTAGAATTTCCTGGTAGAGAGGGGTGCGCTGACTTTGGATTTGATAAAACACAGTGGGCCAACACCAGCAGAGGACATGTCACCCCAAATCATCACTGACTGTGGAAAATTTTGCATTTTATTAGGAAATTCAAGGTTCAAGAGTCTGGAGGAAAAGTTTAGAGGCGCAGAATCCAAGTTGCAGGTCCAGTGTGAAGTTTCCACAGTCAGTGATGATTTGGGGAGCCATGTCATCTGCTGGTGTTGGTCCTCTGTGTCTACTGGTCTGCGATTACCTTGCTGTGAATGTTATGTTTTGGACAGATTTGTAACAGGACTACATATGTTGCTCTATGTACCTGGCCAGATTACCCTCTTTTCTAATAGAAGATGAAAGGGAGAAGAGACGGTGTATTTTTGCTTTTTTGAGCAGTTGTTCAGTAAGAATTGAGGATACAGGTGACTTTCTCATAAAATGCAAAGTCAGTGGTTTTGTAATGTTTTTCGTAGTGAGAACAGCTTACAGCAGTGACACCGGCCCAGGGGAGTCCTTTTCTGCTGAGTCATCACAAAAATTCTGCTAAACTAATAACCCAAAATTGCCTCCCGTCCAAAAAAACAGCCTGCCGTTGTGTGAGTGCCGGGAAGTCTTATCGGAAACCTGTACAGAGGGAAATAGGTATCTCAGAAAGCTCTGAAGCCATTAATCCGCATGATAGCAATATAAATAGCATTCTCATAAGTAGATTATCGATTGTAGTCACCAAATGTCCTTGATATTTTTAGTGATGGGTGAAGCATGAGTGTGCAGAGCCAGCCCTGGCTTCTTCTATGTGTTGGGTACTACACCGGTGAGATCTCCCTGCCATAAATCCTGTTCTCCTGTCCACCTGGGAGTGTGGGAGATGTTCCTACCTTTGTATGTTCCTGCTTCTGCTATTACATTCTCATTATTATAAAATGATTACAAATCTAACAGGAAAGGTGGAACGCCCTCCTAATTTATGACCACTAGGGTTGAGCGAACCCGAACTGTAAAGTTCGGGTTCGTACCGGACTTTTGGATTTTTGGTACCCAGACCCGAACCCAAACAATTTGCTGTAAGTTCGGGTTCGGGTTCGGTGTTTGGCAATGAAATGGCGTGCTGCAGGGCAGCCAATCAACATTCGTTTAACTCGTCGTGTGACCTAGAAGCCATCACAGTCATGCCTACTAATGACATGGCTGTGATTGGCCAGTGCAGCATGTGACCCGCCTCTGTATAAGCTAGAGGCACACAGCACAGCATGTCACTCTCCTTTAGATAGTGTAGGGAAAGGCTGGCGCTGCTGCTGCTCTGAGGGAGAGAATTAGATAGGAGTCAGTCTCAGACTGTCCTGCTTCAGAAATCAAATTACTCAGCGATCTACATATGTGCAAGTCACTCTGCTTTAGATACTTTAGGGAAAGGTTCCTGCCTGGTTTTGCTTTTAGGGAGAGAAATAGATAGGAGTCAGTCCTGCTTCAAAAATCAAATTAAACCAGCACTGCATATGTTACTGTGAGATACACCCTTTAGATACTTTTCTTCTATTGTGCTATTCAAAAAACAAAAAAAAAAAAAAAATTTTGCAGTGTTTCCTCCAGTGTTTGCAGTGTTTCCTCCATATCTGTACGTGTGAGATAAACACTTTAGCTACTGAGGTGTGTTAAATGATATTGTCACATTGAAACCAGTTGTCCCCTTCCCAGAGGATGTTCAGGTCTTAAGGAACCTCCCCTAAGCCCAATTCAACAGGAGTCAATGGGGAAAGGGACCCTTACATTAGTGATCGGTGGGAGGAATGCAACCCTTACAATAGTGGTCAGAAAACCATCCCTACAGACAGCTATAAAACCTGTGTCATGATGCTGCTTTGCCAAGTGAGGTTGGCCCTGGAATTATTCAGGTATAATGAGATGCTAGATGATCACTCAACCACATCTCAAGGAACCCTGGTTGATAATGGCTGGCTTAAAGGGGTTGTAAAGGAAAAAAAAATGTTTTCATAATAAGCATCCTTTACCTAGAGACATTCCTCTTTTCACTTCCTCATTGTTCGTTTTTGCTCCGAAGTTGCTCTATTTCTTCTCTGTTCTGTTCACTTCCTGCTTGTCTGATTTTACTGACCACCGTGAAGGGAGGCATTACTGCGGTGGTCAGTGACGTGCTCGCCCCCTCCTGGGAACTACATCTGTGCGGCAGGACGCTCTCTACGTGTTAGAGACTTCAAGGAGGTGTGAATTACTGGGCATGCCGCAATTCATACTGGGAAATGTAGTTCTTACATGAACGAGCGCCGCAAACCAGGAAGTGAATGAGAGAACAGAAACTAGAACGCCGGAGGTGATATAGATGAAGGAATATAAAAGCTATTTACTCGTTTTTTTAGCAGAATCATTACACTATTCTGTCTGTCTACCTTGCAGACATTAATTTTAGGCAAAATAATGTTTTCCTTTAAAGCCTTGGATGATTGGAGAGATTTTTTTCCCCCAAATAGAGCTTTCTTTTGGTGGTATCTGATCACCACTGGGATTTATTTTTTATTATAAAAACAAAAAAAGACCCCCAATTTTTTTGGGGGAAAAAAACAATATTTTTTACTTTCTGCCATAAAAATATCCAATAAAAAATAAATCAAGTTTCTTTAGAAATTTAGGTTAAACTGTATTCAGCTATTCTAAGGTAAAACAAAATCCCAATAAATATATATTGATTTGTTGCATCTCCAAACTATGGTGTGTATATATACTGTAATTTTTTTATATATTTTTTATACTACTAATTGCAGTGAACAGCGACTTATAATGGGACTGTGATAGTGTGGAGGGCAATCTGACACTGGGTGGGAACTAACTGCCACTGACATCACCAGTGACACTAATACAGTGGCCAGTGATAATTCTATCCACGTTCCCGCCTGCCGGCCGTCATATGACGTCCTTGACTTTGAGCGGGGATATCTGAATGACACCTGTGGCATCATTCAGGTATCGTCTTTTAGACCCGGCAATTCCCTACACCAGTGATGGCGAACCTTGGCACCCCAGATGTTTTGGAACTACATTTCCCATGATGCTCATGCACTCTTCAGAGTAGCTGAGCATCATGGGAAATGTAGTTCCAAAACATCTGGGGTGCCAAGGTTCGCCATCACTGCCCTACACCAAAAGAAAGATCATAGTGGCTGTTTAGCCTCTTGATCGTTAGGCGAGAGGGGACGTCCGGCCCACGCCCCCTCCGGTGCTTCTACCGACTCAGCCCTGCCATCGATGAGTCGGGGAAGGAACAGACCGGAGCCGGATGTTGACCATAAAGATTTCCGGCAGACCAGATGGTTGCCGGAGTCTCTATGATCGTTCGGAGGCCGGACGCAATGTTATGACGTCACACCCGGCCTCTGCATTTGAAAAAACGACGCGGCGCCTCGGCTGGGAAGCCGACATTGTTTTTTTGCCTTTTTAATTCTAGGCTTCCCAGCCTAGAGGTGAGATGTGGGGTCTTATTGACCCCATATCTCACTGTAAAGAGGTCCTATCATGCTTATTCCTATTACAAGGGATGTTTACACTCCTTGTAATAGGAATAAAAGTGATCAAAAAAAAAAGGGTCAAACTAGAAAAATAAAAGTAAAACAATACAGTGCCCCTGTCCCCGTGTGCTTGCACGCAGAAGCGAACGCATACGTAAGTCGCGCCCACATAAGTAAACAGTGTTCAAATCACATATGTGAGGTGTCGATGTGAACGTTAGAGCGTAAGCAATAATTCTAGCCATAGAATTTCTGTTGTCATTATGATTTAAAAAGAGTAAACACATTTGATTGATAATAAATGGCTTCAGCCAAACACACAAAAAAAAAAAAAGCTTTTGTGTTATTATTTATATTCTCTGAAAAATGGCCAAAAAACTGTCATTATTACTTAAAGTGACACTTTTTTTTTTTTTTACATAACAAACATTTCATACTTACCTCCACTGTGTAGTTAGTTTTAGTAGCCCCGATCTTCCTCCTCTCCGCAAGAGCTAATCCCCTCTGGGAAGCTCTATCCAGAGGGGGTTAGCTTGCATCCATAGCAGCCGATTGTATGACTTGGCCCCGCCCCCCCGGCAGCCGTGTCATTGGATTTGATTAACAGCAGCAGGAGCCAATGGTTGCGCTGATCAGGTATGGGGAGAACTATGCAGAATCGCGCCCTCGGAAATTCGGGGCTCAGGTAAGTAAAACAGGGGCTCGGGGGGGGGGGGGGCCGTGACTGCAAGGTGTTTTTTCACCTTAATGCATAGGATTACAACCCCTTTAATTATTAATATACATTTATATAGCTCTGACATATACTGCAGTGCTGTACAGAGAACACTGAGCACTGAGCCAGTCCCATCAGTCTCTGTACTAGAGGAGCTTACACTCTAATGTCCCACGACCGTCACTAATATTACTGTTCTCTGTGCTGTACAGTACACTGAGCCTTGTGTGAGGGAACCTCACAAATACACGGAGCAAATACAAATTCCAGCAAAGAAAATCTGATTGTCTGCTATGGGTTCCTGTACCATGCACGCCTTTACTGCACTTTGTCCTACTTTATCTATAATAAGACTGTACAGATAATTTGTTAATGACACCTTTTTACATCTATGTGGGATTCTAAGAACAGCATTATTGCTACTTTCACTGCATAGCATAGCAGCCATAAATATTTGAATTTACACCTCCAGGCATTCATTACTGCTGTGATTGCTCCATAAACAAGCACACAGTACAATGAGTTTTAGCGGACCATAAAATATTTTTAACAGATCAAATAATATAGTCCGGCTATGATCTGGACAAGCAGAGTGCACAAGTCAGGACTTGTCTGTGGAACTGCGGCGGATAGGTCAGCGATTTCTTCTTTGTTAACACTTCCAGGCAAACAGCTAAGTACACTGATATAATACATAGCATGTGGGAACTGTTTCACCTGCCAAAAGATTTGTATTTCTGTCCATCCACCTCTAATGCCCCGTACACACCATCACTTTATGTGATGAAAAAAAACGACATTTTCTGTGAAGTAAAAAATGACGTTTTTGAAACTTCAATTTTCAAAGACGAAGTTGCCTACACACCATCGTTTTTCTCACAATGTTCTAGCAAAGCAAGGTTACGTTCCACCACGTTTTTCCATTGAAGCTCGCTTCATAAGTAGCTTCTGGGCATGCGCGGATGAAAAAACGTCGTTTTAAACGACGTTTTTGCTACACACGGTCAATTTCTGTGAAGTAAAAGTTGACGTTTTGAAAAACGACACATAAAATTGAAGCATGCTTCAATTTTTTTTGGTCGTTTTTTAGAAGACATAAAACGACGTTTTCCCCCACACACGGTCAATTAAAGTGACGTTTTTAAAAACGTCATTTTTTTTCATCACATAAAGTGATGGTGTGTACGCGGCATGAGATTTACACAGCACAGTGTTGTGTGGCAGGCCAGGAGACCTGATTTTTATCTAGTTAAAGTGATTGGAAGGTGCATTCTATGCATGAAGATAAAAAACCTTCTGTGCAGCAGCCCCCCCTCAACCACCCATTTTACTTACCTGAGCCCCCTCTTTATCCAGTGATGTGCAGTGTGAGTCAGTTGTTGGGCTAAAAGTAGAAAGAAAATATCTCTATAATGTAGAAATATTCAGGAAAGAGCAGGCAGTATGAACAAAATAAATTTGTCCGTCGGACCGTTCTCATCGGATGAACCGGTCGTGTGTACCGGCCTAAGTTGTGGTCAAAGATAGACTTTGGCCTGATGACACCATGCTAAGATGGCATTTAAAGACATGAAGGGACAATGATGGCTGTCAAAGTGTGGCCCAGGCCCACCTCTGTACTGGGGTCTTCCTCAATCCTTGTCCACCATTGTCCTCACATCCCCGGCCGCAAGTCAAATTTATTTTGTTCATACTGCCTGCTCTTTCCTGAATATTTCTACATTATGGAGATATTTTCTTTCTACTTTTAGCCCAAGTGTACCAACAACTGACTCACACTCTCCTCTCAGTACATCCTGACATTTCCCACACCCCATCCGTTCTTCAGGGACTATCTCTGCAGCGGGCTGGTTTAACTGACTCATCCTGACACCCCCCCCCCCCCTTATCCTACTAGAGATTAGTGAGTGAGCAAAAGACTTTCCTGGAATTTGGGTAACATGACTTGTAACTGCTAATTTATTCACTGGCAGATCTAAAAATGGACAGCTACTGTCAAGCATTAATACAAATCCCCCAGAAACTACCCATGAAATGCCTGAACATGACATTACATTTTAGAACACTTGTTTGGTTAACTCAGAACATGGGTACTGTTTGCATATAATTCTCAACTTATTATGTGGGGAAAAGTTAAATGAAGCTATCGTATAGAGCAGGGGTCTCCAAACTTTCTAAACAAAGGGCTAGTTTACGGTCCTTCAGACTTTAGGGGGGCCATTGGGAGTAGAAAATGTCCAGTGGGAGTAAATAATACCATATCTTTGGTGTCAGTGGGAGGACTAGTTCCCCATCGTTAGTGTCAATGGAAAGAATTGATGGTGTCAGTTGGAGGAGTAGTGCCCCATTGTTGTCAGCGACAAGAATTATGCCCCATTGGCGTTGAATAGAATAGTTTTCCAAGGGCCGCATTAAGGCACGCAAAGGGCCGCATTCGGCCCCAGGGCCGTAGTTTGGAGACCATTGGTATAGAGGGACCATTTTTATGGCAAAAAAACAGCTCCGGGATAGTTAAAAGGAGCCTCCGGAGACATTAAAGCCTACACCCTTAAAAATTGCATTATTTTCCCTTCACTGATGAAGCCATGTACCTGTGACGTAACACGTAAGGGGAGGAGCCGGCAACGCTGGATGTGTTCTCAGGATGTAGGAGGGAAGAATATACTGTTAAACACTGACAGTAAGAAAGATTACACTTCAGCATTAAAGGGGACTGTAAAACTGTATTTCTATATGCCGATGCCTATTAAAAGCTGTAGCTTCCATCCATAGAGCCTCCAGTGGTGTTTTTGGGGAACTGTCGGGGCTGGGAACTGTCGGGGCTGGGATCAGCCCTTCCTTCTCTGTGCTGGCAGTTTAGCTGGCAGCTAATTGCCAGCCCCCATCTCTCCACAGTGATCCACCTGTGGATGATCCTGTTCGTCAGCTCTGCCTACTTAAAGCCTTCCAGTTCATTTGCTCTTCGCCTTCGCCTGTGTTAACATCACAAGAGACTTTCTCCTGTGTGCCTGTTGAAGACCTGCTTGACTACGTTCCCTCTGGATACAGATCCTGCTTGCTGTACTACTACCTTTATCGCTGGCTCTTGGACATTGGCTTGACCAACTACCCGATCCGGTTACTGAACTCTGGCTATCTTTTGACTACACTTACTCTGTTTACCTTTTTATTTTTATTATTAACCCCTTCCATACAGGGCATTTTCACCCCCTTCTTGCCCAGACCAATTTTTCGTTTTCAGCGCTGTTGCACTTTGAATGACAATTGCGTGGTCATGCAACACTGTACCCAAACTAAATCTTTATGTTTTTCCCCCCCACAAATAGAGCTTTCGTTTGGTGGTATTTGATCATCTCTGCGGTTTTTAATTTTTTGCGCTATAAACAAAAGAAGAGCGACAAACGCAGTAGGAAACGGGCAGTGAAGCTGCAAGGCTCCACTGCCTGTTTCCCTTAGTGAGCATGGCGGCGCCGGGAGCTGCAACGATCCAGGGATCGGCCTCGGGGGGGGGGGGGCGACATCACGGGCGCCTAGGACAGGTAAGTGTCCTTTTTAAAAGTCAGCAGCTATAGTGTTTGTAGCTGCTGACTTTTAAGATTTTTTTTTTTTTTGGGTGGAATAAAGGAGGGTTTACAACCCCTTTTAGCTGGACCCAATGAGGATTAATAGTTTTCCATTGCAGCGCTGAATTATTTTACTAAGATATTTTGCCAAATCAAATTTTTGCTAAAGTGCGGGGGTAGAATAAAAACTCAATTTTTTACAAAGAAATAAATCAGGCAATTCTGCTTTTCTTCCATTAGGTGGCAGGATGGTGAAGGAGAAGAATTTTTCGAGCAAATCACATATTGGAATCTTGCAGGACAAGTCTGGAGAATGTGACCTTTGTCAGCAATGGAATTTATCCTAATCACAGCCATGCAGGTAGAATGTGCTGTAAATAAATAAGATCCCCAATATATGTATTTATTTCAAGGCGTCTGTCTATGCGACAAAAGGGCGACAGAAAGTCAATGTGTTAGGGCAACACAGAAATTCGGCTATGTATTACTGCTAAAGGTGAAGCCTTGTGGGTTTTCTGCGAGGACACATCCTGAATTGTTACATTCATCCCATGCTCGCCTTCAGGACTTCTCCACAGCCTCTCCCATCCTCTGGAATGCTCTACCCCAATCTGTCCGACTTTCTCCTTACAGGCGCTATGTCTGGGTCTTTGTTCCTGTAGGGAATCCACGATAAGGGTGGGCCAACGCAATATTGAACCATACAGACGAAGACTGGGATGCCATTAAAATCATGTGCGTGTAAAGGCAGGTGTCCCAAAACTTTTTCAACTCCCTGTACAAGGCTGCCCTACCTACATAGACTGTACGGGGTAGATTCTTAAAGGGCGTCCTAACTTTGCAGGAGCGTAGCGTATCGTGTTTACACTACGCCGCCGTAAGTTAGCGAGGCAAGTACATGCTTCACAAAGTACTTGCCTGCTAAGTTACGGTGGCGTAGCCTAAAGCGGGCGGGCGTAAGGGCGCCTAATTCAAAATAGGCTGAGGGGGCGTGTTTAATGTCAATTTGGTTTGACCTGATGTGATTGACGTATTGACATATCCCAGTGTGCATTGCGGCAACGTACGCCGCACGGGCCTATTGGTTTCGACGTGGACGTAAATCCCTATTCACGGACAACTTACGCAAACAACGTAAAATTTTCGAATTTCGACGCGGGAACGGCGGCCATACTTTAACATTACTATTCCAGCTATTTGATGGAATATCTTTAGGCCCGATAATGCGTTACGTAAACGGAGTATCTGTACTGCGTCGGCCGGGCGTACGTTCGTGAATAGGCGTATCTAGTGATTTACATATGCCGACCGCAATGGAAGCACCACCTAGCGGCCAGCCTAAATATTGCACCCTAAGATAGGACGGCGCAATCCGTCGTATCTTAGATAGATCTCTGTTTGAGAATACACTTAAACTTAGGTCGGCGCAGATTCCGAGTTAGGTCGGCGTATCTACTGATACGCCGGCCTAACTCTTACTGAATCTAGCTATGTACATCTTCACACAGAGCTGTATATGCTCAAAGGACTACCTTATGAACTTACCGTTCGTTTCTTAATATATTATAACCTGCGCTGCCACCTGTTGCTGTCCCAATACTTTCGACAATACAGTGTATTCATAACGCAAATCTGTCTCCCTGTAAACTTAATTCTTAAGCCCTGGTTCATATTGATGCAATTTAAAATGTCAATTCGTATGCCGAATCGGTGGTTATTACCCACAATGAAACTGCCCGAAAAGGTGTGACGTCGACCTTTTAATGCCACACAGATGTCTCTGATGCCTTGTACGCACGATCGTAATTTCCGTCGGGATAAACTCCGACTGATTTTTCCGATAGGATTCCTTTCAAGCTGTCTTGCATACACACTGTCACACCAAATTCTGACCGTCAAGAACGCGGGGACGTACAACACAAAGACGAGCAGAGAAAAATGAAGTTCAATGTTCCCGAGCATGCGTCGACTTGATTCTGAGCATACGTGATTTTTTCTCCATCGGAGTTCCCTACAGACAAACGGAATTTCCGGTTTTCCGTTGGGATGGGGCACACACACGTTCGGAATATCCGATGAAAAAATTCCGTCTGACTTTTTTCATCGGAAATTCCGATCGTGTGTACAAGGCATGACATCATCAGACTGACATGCAGGAATAATGAAATCGTGTCAGTTCAGCTGAACTCGCATGATTCCAATCCAGTAGCAGTGTGAACCTGGGCTTATAGTTTATTAGCCAGATTCAGAGAGAGTTAGGCCAGCGTATCAGTAGATACGCCGGCGTAACTCTGAATCTGCGCCATCGTAAGTTTAAGTGTATGCTCAAACTGAGATACACCTAAACCTAGCTAAGATACGATAGCCTGCGCCGTTGTATCTTAGGGTGCAATATTTAGGCTGGCCGCTAGGTGGCGCTTCCGTTGAGTTCGGCCTAGAATATGTAAATGCCTAGATACGGCGATTCACAAACGTACGTGCGCCCGTCGCAGTAAAGATACGCCGTTTCCGTAAGAGATGCGCCGCGTAAAGTTAAAGTTGCCCCCTAGGTGGCGTAGCCAATGTTAAGTATGGCCGTCGTTCCCGTGTTGAAATTTAAAAAAAATTACGTTGTTTGCGTAAGTCGTCCGTGAATGGGGCTGGATGTAATTTACGTTCACGTCGAAACCAATAAGTCCTTGCGGCGTACTTTGGAGCAATGCACACTGGGATATGTACACGGATGGCGCATGCGCCGTTCGTAAAAAAAGTCAATCACGTCGGGTCACCCCCCATTAAGATAAAACATGCCCCCTCATCCTCATTTGAATTAGGCGCGCTTACGCCGGCCCCATTTACGCTACGCCGCCCTAAGTTAGGAGGCAAGTACTTTGTGAATACAGTACTTGCCTCTCTGACTTAAGGCGGTGTAGCGTAAATACGATACGCTAAGCCGCCTTAAAGATGCGGCGCCCTACTTGAATCTGGCTATATGTTTTCAAACATTTCCCAGTTTTGTTCTTAGCAAAGAGTCAATTATAATACATGTTGCAAGTACTGCTGCCAAACATGTGACTACTAAATTGTACACAGCTCACTGCAGTTATATCGATGGGGTTTGTTTATTAAATAGGGCGTGCAAAAGCTGAGCATGGTGTCCAATCAGCTTCTAACTTCAGCTTGTTCAATTCGGCTCTGTTTCCACTATTGCAACCCCGATTTACAATGCGACTTTGCAATGCGATTTTTGATGCAATGTCATGCGACCGGTGAAAAACCAACCTTTTTAGGATTCTCTGCGACTTGAGTCGCACCAATTAGAACGGGGACCATTGAAATACATGGGTTTTAACTTGTCAAGCGACGTCACGTGTTTCAAGTCGCACAACAACTCACAGTAGTGGAAACAGAGCCCTACGCTTTGACAATAAAACCTGGAAGCTGAGTGGTTTCCATGCACAGCTGCACCAGATTTTGCGCTCCCCAGTTTTAGTAAAGACCCCTTTCACACTGAGGAGTTTTTCAGGCGGTACAGCGCTAAAAATAGCGCTGCTATACCGCCTGAAGAACTTCTGCCCAGCAACCTCAATGGGAAAGCCGGAGGTTTCCGATGAAAAAAGTCAGACGGAATTTTTTCATCGGATATTCCGACTGTGTGTGTGCCCCATCCCAACGGAAAATCGGAAATTCCGTTTGTCTGTAGGGAACTCCGACGGAGAAAAAAACATGCATGCTCAGAATCAAGTCGACGCATGCTCGGAAGCATTGAACTTCATTTTTCTCTGCTCGTCTTAGTGTTGTACGTCACCGCGTTCTTGACGGTCAGAATTTGGTTTGACAGTGTGTATGCAAGACAGCTTGTACGGAATTCTGTCGCAAAAATCAGTCGGAGTTTATCCCGACAGAAATTCTGATCGTGTGTACAAGGCATCAGAGACATCTGTGTGGCATTAAAAAGTCGACATCGCACCTTTTCGGACAGTTTCATTGTGGGTAATAACCACCGATTCGGCATACGAATTGAAAGCTGAAGGGCTTTTACACTGAGGCGATGCGCTGGCAGGAGAGAAAAAAATCTCCCGCAAGCAGCATCTTTGGAGCGGTGAGAGGCGCTCCTTCCCATTTAGAACAATGGTAAACCGCGGTAATACCGCCCGCAATGCGCCTCTGCAGAGGCGCATTGCGGGCGGTATTAACCCTTTATCGGCCGCTAGCGGGGTTAATACCGCACCGCTAGCGGCCGAATCCCGCGGCAAATCCGACGGTATAGCGCCGCTATTTTTAGCGGTGCTATACCACCACCGCGCCTCCCGCCCCAGTGTCAAAAGGGGCCTTAATCAACCCAAAAGTGTTGTGTGAGGTCTTTTTGGGAGGAGGACACAAAAAACCTGGGGTGCCGAAACCTATTATCTGTATGTTAGGCAATGCAATCAACATCTTTGCTGAAGAACTCCTGTCATTTCCAAATCCAAATTAAAAATTATTTAAATTAATTCCGTCAACCACATTAAAAAGTCCTTTAAAAATCCCTAAAACATATGATGTAATGGTGATGTGTATGGGAATGTGGCGCATGTTGTCCTATCTGGGATTATAGTGACTCAGCGTGTCACATCCTGTATATAGAACATTATTATTATTGCTGATATCACCATTATAGAGAATCAAAACAAACTGTGTCAGTACAGCATGTGAAATGACACGGCGGGCAGGATGTACAGTCACCAACATCATCTGAATATTCATAGATCCACATGTCAAATCATGCTGCCACACTATCAGGAAAAGCGTTCTCTTGTTTATTTACCTGTATCGAGTCACCCGATTGGCCAGAGAGTATTCCCAGGTGCTGAGGGAATATCCTTATAAAATATAATATTTTAACTCAATGTAGAAAAAAGTCCATGATTTTCTGCACATTTGGTAATCTAAGAAAAAGCGGCGTCTTTATTGTCACTGTGGGCACCCGGCCGTGACAGCTTTCGGCTTCACGGCTGGGCACCCACTGCGCATGCATGAGCGGCAGTGCGCATGCGCGAGCGGAGCCGTCCGATTTGACAGGCGCTCGCCTACAGGGAGGGGCTGTGAAAAGGCGATTAAACTAATCGCCTTTGCAGCCCCTCGGCGGAAGGAGGAAGTGGGACAGGAAGTCCCCTTCTCCTGAAGCCCCCACTCCCCCCCCCAAAAAAATTACATGCCAAATGTGGCATGTAAGGGGGTGAGGAGTGGGTTAAGAGGAAGTTCCATTTTTGGGTGGAACTCCTCTTTAAATTCGTTACTATTGTGATTTGAAATTCGGATACAAACGAATTTTTGAATAACGAAAAAATTCATCCGAATCGGAACAAAATGAATCGCATATGTCTAGCTATGACTGTGCTGAAAATAAAACTCTAATATGCATAAGTCATGTTATGATGTGTGTGCAAAAGTTCAGCCATTTTTGTTCTGTCCGAGGTGTCTTTAACATTCCATCTTGTACTTTGATAGAGCGCTTGACTTTATGGGTAATGAATGGACTCCATGCTGTAGAAGTACTTTGCTGTACTTCTTCTATCAGCTGCTGCATAAGAAAGCACATTCCACATTTACATATACATAGCATTCTCAATGCAGAAAAACTGGTATATCGACCCCTCCGTAATCTGCAAAGGTAAATTCCTGACTCTGGTGAGTTTTCAAAGAAAACACCCAGCCGGGACAAAGGTTGCTGGTTGAGTTTCTCCCTGTCCACCTTGTGAAGCAGGTAACAGCTGAGCTATTCAAGTTAGAAACTGTCATATGCAAGAAAGTATTGTGGATTCCCTACAGTAATTCTAGGAACAAAGACCCAGATGTAGCGCCTGTAAATACACTATATTGTCAAAAGTATTGGGACGCCTGCCTTTACACGCACATGAACTTTAATGGCATCCCAGTCTTAGTCCGTAGGGTTCAATATTGAGTTGGCCCACCTTTTGCAGCTATAACAGCTTCAACTCTTCTGGGAAGGCCGTCCACAAGGTTTAGGAGTGTGTCTATGGGAATGTTTGACCCTTCTTCCAGAAGCGCATTTGTGAGGTCAGGCACTGATGTTAGACGAGAAGGCCTG
The DNA here is from genome assembly GCF_905171775.1 of Rana temporaria. Lineage (NCBI taxonomy): Eukaryota > Metazoa > Chordata > Amphibia > Anura > Ranidae > Rana > Rana temporaria. The sequence continues at coordinate 10,768,744 of NC_053500.1, read as the reverse complement.
ACCCCACATCTCTCCTCTAGCCTGCAGAGACTGAGATAAAAAAAAAAAAAAATCAAATCCTGTAAAAGAATAATAGTTTCTCCCCATGTTTGACTGAGATTTCTTCAATTAGTCTGTCCAGTCGATAATCCAAAATTTAGTTTTCACTGAAACAAAACTGGAATATTTTAACCACTTGCTCACCGCCGCATGTATATATATGTCGGCAGAATGGCACGGCTGCACAAAGGGACGCATCTGTACGTCCCTTGAATTTGTCGATGTGTGGGCGCGCATGCCCCCGCCACATGCTCGTTGAGCGTGCCCACGGGTCCCACAGACTCGATGTCCGCCGGGTGCCCGCGATCATCTCGCGGAGTGGCAGAACGGGGAGATGCCTATGTAAACAAGGCATTTCCCTGTTCTGCCTAGCAACCGGACAGTGATCTACTGCTCCCTGTCATCGGGAGCAGTGATCAGTGTCGTGTCACAAGTAGCCCAGCCCCCCCCACAGTTAGAATCACTCCCTAGGACACACCTAACCCCTTCCTCGACCCCTAGTGGTTACCCCCTTCCCGGCCAGTGTCATTTACACAGTAATCAAGGCATTTTTATAGCACTGATCGCTGTATAAATGACAGTGGTCCCAAAATATTGTCAAAAGTGTCTGATGTGTCCGCCATAACGGCGCAGTCACGATAAAAATTGCAGATCGCCGCCATTACTAGTAAAAAATAATAATAATAACGCCGTAAATCTATCCCCTATTTTGTAGACGCTATAACTTTTGGGCAAACCAATCAATATACGCTTATTGCGATTTTTTTACCAATAATATGTAGAAGAATACATATCGGCCTAAAACGAGGAGAAAAAATATATATTTTTTTAAATATTTTGGGGGATATTTATTAATTATAGCAAAAAGGCATTCTTTTTTTGTTTATAGCGCAAAAATAAAGTGACACAGTGTCGAATCTCAAAAAATGGCCCAGACATTGGGCAGTCAAATCCTTTGGGGCTGAAGTGGTTAACTGGAAAACGCGTTCTGGTGACAAGTATTTATCTCGCTTCTTGCGTGGTCGACAGGAATTGATGGGCCTTTTGGTTCTAATTTTCTACCACGGTGTTCTTATGAGAGGACGGTATTGCTAGCCACAGATGAACACTATTAAAATCATGTTCGAATTGATTCGTTATGTGTGTACCTGGCTTAAATGGGTGGAGGGAGTCCTCCTCCCATCTAATCAGAAATATCTAGAAAATCTACTTGATCAGAATAGCTGTTCCTTGAGGTGAATGAACAATTTGATAGAACAATAGAAACTCCTTGCCTACTCAGCTACCCATGAAGGGATTTCCAATATGTCATCCAACACAGTGTGAGATGACTACACAATACACATCAAGCGTCCCAACAAAGGGAAGGGCACTACTCAACAACGAAACCTCCTCCCCAGGCCCTCCATTGTTCCCTGATAGTTTTACGCCTAAATTGGGATAAACAGATTTTTGGGGAGAATTTCATGGGTAATTGCACGCTTTGATTACTGGGATTTGTTATCTGTTTGCTGGAGGTACAATGGGTAGTAAAAAAAGGAAATTGGACTGTTATTGTATTGGTTTAAGGATTTGTAACTAACTGTAGAAAGGAAAGTTTCTTTATGGGCGGTCAGAGGGCATAACCTTTAAAACGAGAGTGCAGAAAATGTGTTTCGACCAGAAAAGAAGGGACTGATAATTGCAGCCATGTTTGATGATTTTTAAATTTGGATTTATTAATTTAAAAATATATATATTTTATTAATTTATTCAAATAATAATGTATTTAAAAAGGGCAACATTTTTATTTACTTAAAGGGGTTGTAAAGGTTCATGTTGTTTCACCTTAAATGGGTTGTAAAGGTACAATATTTTTTTCCTAAATAGCTTCCTTTACCTTAGTGCAGTCCTCCTTCACTTACCTCATCCTTCCATTTTGCTTTTAAATGTCCTTATTTCTTCTGAGAAATCCTCACTTTCTGTTCTTCTGTCTGAAACTTCACACAGTAATGCAAGGCTTTCTCCCTGGTGTGGAGTGTCGTGCTCGCCCCCTCACCCTTGGACTACCGGAGAGTCAAGACGCCCACTAACACACAGCTCCTTTCTCTATCTGCAATGCAGAGAGCGTCCTGACTCTCCGGTAGCTCAAACAGGAAGTGAGGCGCTCACTGGATTTCTGGCAGATCAACAACATAGGGTAATATGCCTGTATCGCAGAGACGTACTGAATCTTTTTTTGCCATGACTTAAACCTTAAAAAAAGTTTTAAGTGTACGCATTTTCCTGTACCTGGCTCCATCATTCTGATATCTTGAGCATGTTGCATGTGTACTACTCAAACATATATTTCTCAGAGGAGAAAGCTGGGACTGTTTATAGATTAGATGCATAGCTGCCATACATGAGTGGTCTCTGGTCAAGGTCACGGCAGGACTCATGGTCATCCAATCTGCAACCTCATCCCTGGTCGCTCTTGGCATTCTTGGTCTGTTTTTTGTCTCCAGATCCCAGATGATGTAAAGAGCGCTTAACCCCGAATTACTGCTGCATGCCAGGAATCTGAGATGATCACTTGTGTGAAAGGTATGTATTTACATTGTTCTAGCTTTCAAGTCAAACATGTGAAAAACATGAAGGTTGGCAGCCAGCGATCTTTCCTGTATGATGGAACATAGAAACGTTGACTACACCCTGCTGTGGAACGCCAGAAATGTGGAGTATTTCACTGAAGAACTTATCTTGTATCAATGCACCTGATAATGTAGTGATGTTGTTTTTGAAAACTATTTTTATGGCACTGTGTCTGTGATGACATGCTGCATTTATCAGGCTAATAAATTCCATCTTGAAATAGCTTTCTTGGAGGAGATGAGTCCAGGAGGAGGGTTAGGTGGCTGTTAGCGAAAACCTCTGTCGCTGTCATCAGCAGAAAGTGGCTGAAGAGCTGGCACTTCAAGAGCTTCAGAACTGCAAGCTTTCTGAAAGGTGACTGACGGGTAATTCAGCTTGATGACAGCTTTACACAGTTGTGTAGAGAGAAGACTCCTCTTATAAAATTTCAATTTACAAATTCATATGTTTTCCCTTCCAGGCTGGCCGTTTGTGTCCGGCGCAGGCTGAACGTTTGTGTCCGGCGCAGGCTGAACGTTTGTGTCCGGCGCAGGCTGAACGTTTGTGTCCGGCGCAGGCTGAACGTTTGTGCCCGGCGCAGGCTGAACGTTTGTGCCCGGCGCAGGCTGAACGTTTGTGCGTGGCGCAGGCTGAGCGATTGTGCCCGGCGCAGGCTGAAAGTTTGTGCCCGGCGCAGGCTGAAAGTTTGTGCCCGGCGCAGGCTGAACGTTTGTGTCTGGCGCAGGCTGGGCGTTTGTGCCCGGCGCAGGCTGTCTATTCGTGCCTGGCGCAGGCTGGGCGTTTGTGCCCGGCGCAGGCTGTCAATTCGTGCCTGGTGCAGGCTGGCCGTTTGTGCCCGGCGCAGGCTGGCCATCTGAGTCTGGGGCAGGTTGGCCAGTTAAGCTTGCACCTCAGGTGCTCTGTTAGTGAGTTGTTTTGGTTCCTAGGTCTGCACAGCTACCATTGTTCTCGAGAAGCCAGCAAGTGTGGCAAGCCTCTGAACTCCATTTATAACTAAGCATCAGTTAGCTGGATATCGATGCAATATTTAGAATACAGTTTTTGTTGTGAATCTTCTAGTAACATGCATTTTGGTGCAAGAAAATTTAATTAAAAAAACTTAATTATGGGGCTGTAATTGATTACATTTTTATTAGCGCACTATACTTCATTGAAAAAATATTAGGATAAGTGCCCCTTTCACACGGGCTGTCTGATCAGGTCCGCCTGTCAGTTTTTCAGGCGGACCTGATCGTACCCTCTATTCATCCCTATGGAGCGGCAGATGTCAGCGGTGACATGTCCGCTGACATCCTCCGCTATCCTGTCCCCACTATACAGACATCTGGCGAATCGGATGAAAACGGACAGGCGTTTTTACCCGATTTCCCCATAAAGGGGAGCGGGACCATGTCCTTCTGTGCTCTGCACAGTGAGCGAAGACTGCCCTGTCATCTGCCTGCTCAGCGGGGATCAGAGACGCAATGCCCAGGTGAGCGAGCGGAGCCTGTCAAATGGAGGCGCCCATGTGAAAGGGGCCTTAAGAGGTTATGGTAATGTGAACTTACATTTTGCCCATGCAGTGCCACAAAACAGGTCCAACTCCTTGCCTTCGCTCCCTCTGCTCAGCTACTCTGTGTAAAATATCCAGTACTTTTAGGTATAGGAGAGATTATACTCTTCTTCCTCTGATGTGACTGTACTGGTGCGTGCTAATTGGACGGTCAGGCATCCAGCATTGTCACGTGGTAGAGAGTCTTTGGCCACATAAAAGTTCCAGTTTGTAACTTAGAACCTACACAGACCTTCCTCTATGCTTTCAATGGTTGGATGAAGGGGTAAAAAAAGTTGAATGTCCAGCAGAGGAGAGGATAGAAACTGTGGATTTGTCCTCCATAAAGTTTGGTCTCCCCTTTATAAAGTCTAGGATTACTATGTTAAACGGTCATTTCTCTGGTGAATTTGGGGACCCGGTACCGGACAGTCGTAGGTCCCCTGGACCCGGAACTTGGCACACATGTAGCGCCACTATTCCTCTACAAGTGTGCAACGTTTGTTGTCTACGAGACCTACGGCTGAGGATCACTGATTTTTCAAGTTCGGGCACCCCTTCCATAGAGTCCCATGTTAAACATCAGTCTAGTCATGGGCACAGTGAGGCATGGGCACTGTGAGGCATGCAGATGAACACCCTAGGCTTATACTCGAGTCAATAAGTTTTCCCATTTTTTTGTGGTAAAATTAGGTGCCTCGGCTTATATTCGGGTCGGCTTGTACTTGAGTATATACGGTATGTTAACGTTTATCTAAAGTTCAACCTTTTTTCCCTATTTGGTTCAATAGGGAAGGGTTGATACTAGGGTTGTCCCGATACCGATACCAGTATCGGTATCGGGACCGATACTGAGCATTTGCGGGAGTACTTGTACCCCCGCAAATGCCCTCGATGCCAGATCCGATACTACCCCCCCTTCCCCCGCCGCAGCCGCATACCGCAACGCCCCCGCCGCCTATTACAGCTTTCATTTAAATAGCTGTCTGTTCCCCCGCCGCGTATAGACACTCCCCCTTGCTCGGGATTGGACGGGTGATCTGTCTATCAAAGTGCAGATCACCCGTCCAATCCCGAGCAAGGGGGAGTGTCTATACGCGGCACGGCAGGGAACAGACAGCTATTCAAATGAAAGCTGTAATGTTCCCCGCACGCTGATTAACTAGGCGGCGGCGGCATCTAGGTATGGGGAGACATGGCTGCATATGTGGGGGGACATGGCTGCATATGTGGGGGGACATGGCTGCATATGTGGGGGGACATGGCTGCATATGTGGGGGACATGGCTGCATCTGTGGGGGACATGGCTGCATCTGTGGGGGACATGGCTGCAATATGTGGGGGACATGGCTGCATCTGTGGGGGACATGGCTGCAATATGTGGGGGACATGGCTGCATCTGTGGGGGACATGGCTGCATTCGTGGGGGACATGGCTGCATTTGGGGACACATTTAAAAAAAAGTATTGGTATTCGGTATCGGCGAGTACATGAAAAAAAGTATCGGTACTTGTACTCGGTCCTAAAAAAGTGGTATCGGGACAACCCTAGTTAATACCCTGCCAGGTTTATTTTGCCATCTGTGTCCCATTGGGCAGACTTCCCTTCACGTCCTGCCCTAAAGACACCAAGAAATTAGATCTCTCTAAAGTGAGAAAAATCCACGTTTATTTGTCACTGAACAACCCCATTGGAAGGAATATTTCTCCTCTACCTATGCTTTCGTTACAGCTCAAAATGAAAGGGATACTAAAAGCTCAGCTTTTTTTTAAAAAAAATTATATTTACCTGCTCTGTGTAGTGTTTTTGTACAGAGCAGCTCCGAACCTCCTCTTCTTGGGTCCTCCGCTGGCACTTCTGTCCCCCACGCCCACCCTGCTGAGTGCCCCCACAGCAAACTGCTTGCTATGGGGCACTTGTGCATGTTCGCTCCCAAGCCGCCTCTGTGTGTCTATAAATCTGCTCTCCTCCAATGATCGGACTTGTCCTGCCACTCCCCCGCAGCACAGCTTTTCACTAGGAAGATCAGTGTTCTGCTGTTTCTCCTCTCCCAGCTCTTATGCAGCGGAGAACAGAGGTTATATGATCACTTATAAAAAAGTGAAAAAGGGTATTTATAATATATATATATATATTTGTTTTATATCTACACACAAATGTTTTGCCTTTCATTTCTATTTTAAACGGAATGGGTTGTTTTACAATCACTTTAAGTTATAATCAAACCTCTAAATGTTCAGTTGAATAGAAGTGAACTTCCTTACCTGCCAAAAGATTATGTAATTCCGATCAGCCAATGTTTTGATCCAGACACCCTGACAGAGGACCTCACTATTCGCCATGTTAGTGAAGCAATCCAGCTTGTTCACTGATTTTCGCCCAGCCTGCAATTCAATGGTTGTCAACTTAATAGGTATAGGAGACCTCAAAAAATAAAATAACAATCACCAAGGAGGCCGCACATAATGTTCCGTTTTATTTAGTGCTAGAGAAAATTTCTAGAGGACTGTGCTGGTTTGCCTAGAAACGGGAGATATGCTACAGAACACAATGGGGGCATTTACTAAATTCGGAGAGTTAAAATCTGGTGCAGCTCTTCATAAAAACCAATCAGCTTCCAGATTTTGTCACTGACACATCCCCCCGCGTTTCTTCTGGGTTTGCGGGCTCCGGCGCTGTGAGCGGCCGGAGCCATGAGCCCTCGGTTACAGCAAGAAGCTTTGAAATTCCAGCACGATATGCCAGACCTTTAGAGCGCATGCGCCGCAGACGTCAGCGGCTGCATGCACGGAGAATCTCTCCTAAATGGTGCATTAATTTCCGATTCACACCTATGCAGTTTACAGGTTGCATATTGCAGGTGCATTTTGCGTTTTTCAATACACGCTTTTGATCTACCGTATTTTCCGGTGTATAAGACGATTTTTTAACCCCTGAAATTCTTCTTAAAAGTAGGGGGTCGTCTTATACGTCGGTAACCTAACATGCAGACCGCGGCCGTCCATTTTTCAAAAGCCGCGCCGCCTTCTTCTGCTGTTCCGTGATAGGCGGAACACTCAGCTTCCCAGAAGACACTGTGTTCAGTGTTCCGCCCATCACGGAGGCCTTCTCATCCGAGAGGGCCTCCGTGATAGGCGGAACACTGAACACAGTGTCTCCTGGGAAGCTGAGTGTTCCGCCTATCACGGAACAGCAGAAGGAAGAGGCGCGGCTTTTGAAAAAATGGACGGCCGCGGTCTGACAGATACTGCATGTCTTAGGATAAGGAAAGGGATCGTCAAGACATGCAGTGACACAGTGAGGCAAGTAATGGGGCACAGTGATTCTGGCATGTAGTGGCACAGTGAGGCATGTAATAGGGCACAGTGAGTCTGGCATGTAATGGCACAGTGAGGCATGTAGTGGCACAGTCTGGCATGTAATGGTGGAACAGTGTGGCATGTAATGATGGCACAGTGAGGCATGTAGTGGCACAGTCTGGCATGTAATGGGGCACAGTGAGTCTGGCATGTAATGGCACAGTGAGGCATGTAGTGGCACAGTCTGGCATGTAATGGTGGCACAGTGTGGCATGTAATGGTGGCACAGTGAGGCATGTAATGGTGGCACAGTGAGGCATGTAATGGTGGCACAGTCTGGCATGTAATGGTGGCACAGTCTGGCATGTAATAGTGGCACAGTCTGGCATGTAATGGTGGCACAGTGAGGCGAGGCATGACCAGTAGGAAGGGGATCATCTTATACGAGTATATCCCAAAACCAACATTTTAGCTGGAAAATTAGGGTGTCGTCTTATACGCCGGCAAATACGGTATTGAAGTCTATGGAACCAAAAACTAGAAAAAAAGTCCCTGGCCCTTTCCATAAAATGCACAGATGTGAACTACATCCATAGGAAACCATGATTAGGCTGCATTCACATCTAGGCGGACGAAATCGCAGCGTTTTGTCGTCGCAAATCGCGGTACAAATAGCGGCGTTTTGTACCGCGATTTGCGGCGACAAAACGCCGGTATTGTCCGCCTAGATGTGCCCCAGATTGACCCCCTCTATGGAGATGCTTCCCATCTCCTAGCCGAACGCCAAAAGACGCCTGAAAAAAAGGTCCGGGACCTTTTTTCAGGCGGCAGGCGTCCGGCGTGGAGATGTGAACCATCTCCAGAGGGACATGTGTTTCCAGCCCTCTGGCGGCAGCGGCGTAGCGCTACAGGCGTAAAAACGCCTAGATGTGAATGGGGGCTTAATGGACTGTAGTGTGTTTCTACAAAAATTGAAAAATGCATAGGTGTGAACCAGGCCTGAGGAGATATTCATTTCCCCCTACAGGTAAGCCAAGTTATTATAGCCTTACCTGTAAGTAAAAATAACAAAGCAGGGTATACAACCGCCTTAATTGAACAAACAGAAGTTAGAAGATGATTGGCTAAAATGCAGATGCACCAGATTTTGAGTGCTCTAGATTTAGTAAATCTTCCCCAGTGAGTCTGGGGACATTATAGGAGGCTAGTTTTTTATTTTTACACTTTTCCTTTCATTTTTTAAATCACTTTTATTCCTGCTACAAGGAATGTAAACATTCCTTGTAATAGAAATAAGCATGACAGGTCCCCTTTATGGAGATCTGGGGTCAAAAAGATTTCTCATTTACCTTTAAAAGCGAAAGATTCACTGTCCCCCCTCAGTGTCCTTCTCCCTCCTCACTGTCCCCCCCTCAGTGTCTGTGTGTGTCTCAATCTCTATCTCTCCTCCGGTGTTCCCCCTCAGTCTCTCTCTCCTCACTGTCCCCCCTCAGTGTGTCTCTCTCCCTCCTGAGGGGTCCCCCCTCATTGTCTCTCTCCTCAGGGGTCCCCCTCAGTGTCTCTCTCTCTCAAGGGTCACCCCTCAGTGTCTCTCTCTCTTCAGGGGTCCCCCCTCAGTGTCACTCTCCTCAGGGGTCCCCCTCAGTGTCTCTCTCCTCAGGGGTCCCCCTCAGTGTCTCTCTCCTCGGGGGTCCCCCCTCAGTATATCTCCCCTCGGGGGTTCCCCTAAGTATCTCTCTCCTCAGGGGTTCCCCTCAGTATCTCTCTCTCCTCAAGGGTCCCCCCTCAGTATCTCTCTCTCCTCAGGGGTTCCCCTCAGTATCTCTCTCTACTCGGGAGTCCCCCCCCTCAGTATGTCCTCAGGGGTCCCCCTCAGTACCTCTCTCCTCAGGGGTCCCCCTCAGTACCTCTCTCCTCAGGGGTCCCCCCTCAGTATCTCTCTCTCCTCAGGGGTCCCCCCTCAGTATCTCTCTCCTCGGGGGTCCCCCCTCTGTATCTCTCTCCTCGGGGGTCCCCCTCAGTACCTCTCTCCTCAGGGGTCCCCCCTCTGTATCTCTCTCCTCGGGGGTCCCCCTCAGTACCTCTCTCCTCAGGGGTCCCCCCTCTGTATCTCTCTCCCCGGGGGTCCCCCCTCAGTATCTCTCTCTCCTCAGGGGTTCCCCTCAGTATCTCTCTCTACTCGGGAGTCCCCCCCCTCAGTATGTCCTCAGGGGTCCCCCTCAGTACCTCTCTCCTCAGGGGTCCCCCTCAGTACCTCTCTCCTCAGGGGTCCCCCCTCAGTATCTCTCTCTCCTCAGGGGTCCCCCCTCAGTATCTCTCTCCTCGGGGGTCCCCCCTCTGTATCTCTCTCCTCGGGGGTCCCCCTCAGTACCTCTCTCCTCGGGGGTCCCCCTCAGTACCTCTCTCCTCAGGGGTCCCCCCTCTGTATCTCTCTCCCCGGGGGTCCCCCTCAGTACCTCTCTCCTCAGGGGTCCCCCCTCAGTATCTCTCTCTCCTCAGGGGTCCCCCCTCAGTATCTCTCTCCTCGGGGGTCCCCCCTCAGTATATCTCCTCGGGGGTCCCCCCTCAGTATCTCTCTCTCCTCGGGGGTCCCCCCTCAGTATCTCTCTCCTCGGGGGTCCCCCCTCAGTATCTCTCTCCTCGGGGGTCCCCCTCAGTACCTCTCTCCTCAGGGGTCCCCCCTCTGTATCTCTCTCCCCAGGGGGTCCCCCTCAGTACCTCTCTCCTCAGGGGTCCCCCCTCAGTATCTCTCTCTCCTCAGGGGTCCCCCCTCAGTATCTCTCTCCTCGGGGGTCCCCCCTCAGTATATCTCCTCGGGGGTCCCCCCTCAGTATCTCTCTCTCCTCGGGGGTCCCCCCTCAGTATCTCTCTCCTCGGGGGTCCCCCCTCTGTATCTCTCTCCTCAGGGGTCCCCCTCAGTACCTCTCTCCTCAGGGGTCCCCCCTCAGTATCTCTCTCCTCAGGGGTCCCCCCCTCAGTATCTCTCTCCTCAGGGGTCCCCCCCTCAGTATCTCTCTCCTCAGGGGTCCCCCCTCAGTATCTCTCTCCTCAGGGGTCCCCCCCCTCAGTATATCTCTCCTCGGGGGTCCCCCCTCTGTATCACTCTCCTCAGGGGTCCCCCCTCAGTATCTCTCTCTCCTCGGGGGTCCCTCCTCAGTATCCCTCTCCTCAGGGGTCCCCCCTCAGTATCTCTCTCCTCAGGGGTCCCCCCTCAGTATATCTCTCCTCGGGGGTCCCCCCTCAGTATCTCTCTCTCCTCAGGGGTCCCTCCTCAGTATCTCTCTCCTCGGAGGTCCCCCCTCGGTATATCTCTCTCCTCGGGGGTCCCCCCTCAGTATCTCTCTCCTCAGGGGTTCACCTCAATATCTCTCTCCTCGGGGGTCCCCCTCAGTATCTCTCTCCTCGGGGGTCCACTCCTCAGTATCTCTCCTCGGGGGTCTCCCCTCAGTATCTCTCTCCTCGGGGGTCCCCCCTCAGTATCTCTCTCTCCTCTGGGGTCCCCCCTCTGTATCTCTCTCCTCGGGGGTCCCCCCTCAGTATCTCTCTCTCCTCAGGGGTCAGTATCTCTCTCCTCGGGGGTCCCCCCTCAGTATCTCTCTCCTCAGGGGTCCCCCTCAGTATCTCTCTCCTCGGGGGTCCCTCCTCAGTATCTCTCTCCTCGGGGGTCCCTCCTCAGTATCTCTCTCCTCGGGGGTCCCTCCTCAGTATCTCTCTCCTCGGGGGTCCCTCCTCTGTATCTCTCTCTCCTCAGGGGTCCCCCCCTCAGTATCTCTCTCTCCTCGGGGGTCCCCCCTCAGTATCTCTCTCTCCTCAGGGGTCAGTATCTCTCTCCTCGGGGGTCCCCCCTCAGTACCTCTCTCCTCAGGGGTCCCCCCTCAGTATCTCTCTCCTCGGGGGTCCCCCCTCAGTATCTCTCTCCTCGGGGGTCCCCCCTCAGTATCTCTCTCCTCGGGGGTCCCCCCTCAGTATCTCTCTCCTCGGGGGTCCCCCTTAGTATCTCTCTCCTCGGGGGTCCCCCTCAGTATCTCTCTCCTCGGGGGTCCCCCTCAGTATCTCTCTCCTCAGGGGCCCCCCCTCAGTATCTCTCTCTCCTCAGGGCCCCCCTCAGTATCTCTCTCTCCTCAGGGGTCCCCCCTCAGTATCTCTCTCCTCAGGGGTCCCCCCTCAGTATCTCTCCTCGGGGGTCCCCCCTCAGTATCTCTCTCCTCAGGGGTCCCCCTCAGTATCTCTCTCCTTGGGGCCCCCCCTCAGTATCTCTCTCTCCTCAGGGGTTCCCCCTCAGGGCCCCCCTCAGTATCTCTCTCTCCTCAGGGGTCCCCCCTCAGTATCTCTCTCCTCAGGGGTCCCCCCTCAGTATCTCTCTCCTCGGGGGTCCCCCCTCAGTATCTCTCTCCTCGGGGGTCCCCCCTCAGTATCTCTCTCCTCGGTGGTCCCCCCTCAGTATCTCTCTCCTCGGGGGTCCCCCTCAGTACCTCTCTCCTCGGGGGTCCCCCCTCAGTATCTCTCTCTCCTCAGGGGTCCCCCCTCAGGATCTCTCTCCTCAGGGGTCCCCCTCAGTATCTCTCTCCTCGGGGGTCCCCCCTCAGTATCTCTCTTCTCAGGGGTTCCCCCTCAGTATCTCTCTCCTCGGGGGTCCCCCCTCAGTACCTCTCTCCTCAGGGGTCCCCCCTCAGTATCTCTCCGGGTCCCCCCTCAGTATCTCTCTCCTCGGGGTCCCCCCTCTGTATCTCTCTCCTCGGGGGTCCCCCTCAGTACCTCTCTCAGGGGTCCCCCCTCAGTATCTCTCTCCTCGGGGGTCCCCCCTCTGTATCTCTCTCCTCAGGGGTCCCCCCTCAGTATCTCTCTCCTCAGGGGTCCCCCCTCAGTATCTCTCTCCTCAGGGGTCCCCCCTCAGTATCTCTCTCCTCAGGGGTCCCCCTCAGTATCTCTCTCCTTGGGGCCCCCCCTCAGTATCTCTCTCTCCTCAGGGGTTCCCCCTCAGGGCCCCCCTCAGTATCTCTCTCTCCTCAGGGGTCCCCCCTCAGTATCTCTCTCCTCAGGGGTCCCCCCTCAGTATCTCTCTCCTCAGGGGTCCCCCCTCAGTATCTCTCTCCTCAGGGGTTCACCTCAATATCTCTCTCCTCGGGGGTCCCCCTCAGTATCTCTCTCCTCGGGGGTCCACTCCTCAGTATCTCTCCTCGGGGGTCTCCCCTCAGTATCTCTCTCCTCGGGGGTCCCCCCTCAGTATCTCTCTCTCCTCTGGGGTCCCCCCTCTGTATCTCTCTCCTCGGGGGTCCCCCCTCAGTATCTCTCTCTCCTCAGGGGTCAGTATCTCTCTCCTCGGGGGTCCCCCCTCAGTATCTCTCTCCTCAGGGGTCCCCCTCAGTATCTCTCTCCTCGGGGGTCCCTCCTCAGTATCTCTCTCCTCGGGGGTCCCTCCTCAGTATCTCTCTCCTCGGGGGTCCCTCCTCAGTATCTCTCTCCTCGGGGGTCCCTCCTCTGTATCTCTCTCTCCTCAGGGGTCCCCCCCTCAGTATCTCTCTCTCCTCGGGGGTCCCCCCTCAGTATCTCTCTCTCCTCAGGGGTCAGTATCTCTCTCCTCGGGGGTCCCCCCTCAGTACCTCTCTCCTCAGGGGTCCCCCCTCAGTATCTCTCTCCTCAGGGGTCCCCCCTCAGTATCTCTCTCCTCGGGGGTCCCCCCTCAGTATCTCTCTCCTCGGGGGTCCCCCCTCAGTATCTCTCTCCTCGGGGGTCCCCCCTCAGTATCTCTCTCCTCGGGGGTCCCCCCTCAGTATCTCTCCTCGGGGGTCCCCCTCAGTATCTCTCTCCTCAGGGGCCCCCCCTCAGTATCTCTCTCTCCTCAGGGCCCCCCTCAGTATCTCTCTCTCCTCAGGGGTCCCCCCTCAGTATCTCTCTCCTCAGGGGTCCCCCCTCAGTATCTCTCCTCGGGGGTCCCCCCTCAGTATCTCTCTCCTCAGGGGTCCCCCTCAGTATCTCTCTCCTTGGGGCCCCCCCCTCAGTATCTCTCTCTCCTCAGGGGTTCCCCCTCAGGGCCCCCCTCAGTATCTCTCTCTCCTCAGGGGTCCCCCCTCAGTATCTCTCTCCTCAGGGGTCCCCCCTCAGTATCTCTCTCCTCGGGGGTCCCCCCTCAGTATCTCTCTCCTCGGGGGTCCCCCCTCAGTATCTCTCTCCTCGGTGGTCCCCCCTCAGTATCTCTCTCCTCAGGGGTCCCCCTCAGTACCTCTCTCCTCGGGGGTCCCCCCTCAGTATCTCTCTCTCCTCAGGGGTCCCCCCTCAGGATCTCTCTCCTCAGGGGTCCCCCTCAGTATCTCTCTCCTCGGGGGTCCCCCCTCAGTATCTCTCTTCTCAGGGGTTCCCCCTCAGTATCTCTCTCCTCGGGGGTCCCCCCTCAGTACCTCTCTCCTCAGGGGTCCCCCCTCAGTATCTCTCCGGGTCCCCCCTCAGTATCTCTCTCCTCGGGGTCCCCCCTCTGTATCTCTCTCCTCGGGGGTCCCCCTCAGTACCTCTCTCAGGGGTCCCCCCTCAGTATCTCTCTCCTCGGGGGTCCCCCCTCTGTATCTCTCTCCTCGGGGGTCCCCCCTTAGTATGTCTCTCTCCTCGGGGGTCCCCCCCTCAGTGTCTCTCTCCTCGGGGGTCCCCCTCAGTATCTCTCTCTCCTCGGGGATCCCCCCTCAGTATCTCTCTCCTCAGGGGTCCTCCCTCAGTATCTCTCTCCTCAGGGGTCCCCCCTCAGTATCTCTCTCTCCTCGGGGGTCCCCCCTCAGTATCTCTCTCTCCTCAGGGGTCCCCCCTCAGTATCTCTCTCCTCGGGGGTCCCCCCTCAGTATCTCTCTCCTCGGGGGTCCCCCCTCAGTATCTCTCTCTCTCCTCGGGGGTCCCCCCTCAGTATCTCTCTCCTCGGGGGTCCCCCCTCAGTATCTCTCTCTCCTCAGGGGTCAGTATCTCTCTCCTCGGGGGTCCCCCCTCAGTATCTCTCTCCTCGGGGGTCCCCCCTCAGTATCTCTCTCTCCTCAGGGGTCAGTATCTCTCTCCTCGGGGGTCCCCCCTCAGTATCTCTCTCCTCAGGGGTCCCCCTCAGTATCTCTCTCCTCGGGGGTCCCCCCTCAGTATCTCTCTCCTCGGGGGTCCCCCCTCAGTATCTCTCTCCTCAGGGGTCCCCCTCAGTATCTCTCTCCTCAGGGGTCCTTCCTCAGTATCTCTCTCTCTCCTCGGGGGTCCCCCCTCAGGGTTTCCCCCTCTGTATCTCTCCCCTCGGGGGTCCCCCCTCAGTATCTCTCTCCTCAGGGGTCCCTCCTCAGTATCTCTCTCCTCAGGGGTCCCCCTCAGTATCTCTCTCTCCTCGGGGGTCCCCCTCAGTGTCTCTCTCCTCGGGGGTCCCCCTCTGTATCTCTCTCCTCGGGGGTCCCCCCCTCAGTATCTCTCTCTCCTCAGGGGTCCCCCCTCAGGATCTCTCTCCTCAGGGGTCCCCCTCAGTATCTCTCTACTCGGGGGTCCCCCCTCAGTATCTCTCTCCTCAGGGGTCCCCCTCAGTATCTCTCTCTCCTCGGGGGTCCCCCCTCAGTATCTCTCTCCTCAGGGGTCCCCCTCAGTATCTCTCTCCTCAGGG
Source organism: Rana temporaria (assembly GCF_905171775.1). NCBI lineage: Eukaryota > Metazoa > Chordata > Amphibia > Anura > Ranidae > Rana > Rana temporaria. The sequence continues at coordinate 10,753,656 of NC_053500.1, read as the reverse complement.
GTCCCCCCTCAGTATCTCTCTCCTCAGGGGTCCCCCCTCAGTATCTCTCTCCTCAGAGGTCCCCCCTCAGTATCTCTCCTCGGGGGTCCCTCCTCAGTATCTCTCTCTCCTCGGGGGTCCCCCCTCAGTATCTCTCTCCTCAGGGGTCCCCCTCAGTATCTCTCTCCTCAGGGGTCCCCCCTCAGTATCTCTCTCTCCTCGGGGGTCCCCCCTCAGTATCTCTCTCCTCAGGGGTCCCCCTCAGTATCTCTCTCCTCAGGGGTCCCCCCTCAGTATCTCTCTCTCCTCGGGGGTCCCCCTCAGTATCTCTCTCCTCAGGGGTCCCCCCTCAGTATCTCTCTCTCCTCGGGGGTCCCCCCTCAGTATCTCTCTCCTCAGGGGTCCCCCTCAGTATCTCTCTCCTCAGGGGTCCCCCCTCAGTATCTCTCTCTCCTCGGGGGTCCCCCTCAGTGTCTCTCTCCTCGGGGGTCCCCCTCTGTATCTCTCTCCTCGGGGGTCCCCCCCTCAGTATCTCTCTCTCCTCGGGGGTCCCCCTCTGTATCTCTCTCCTCGGGGGTCCCTCCTCAGTATCTCTCTCCTCGGGGGTCCCTCCTCAGTATCTCTCTCCTCGGGGGTCCCTCCTCTGTATCTCTCTCTCCTCAGGGGTCCCCCCCTCAGTATCTCTCTCCTCGGGGGTCCCCCCTCAGTATCTCTCTCCTCAGGGGTCCCCCCTCAGTATCTCTCTCCTCAGGGGTCAGTATCTCTCTCCTCGGGGGTCCCCCAACTGTATCTCTCTCCTCAGGGGTCCCTCCTCAGTATCTCTCTCAGTCACTCACAGCGCGGCCCCGGGGCTCCTCCCCCCTGACACACATTTGTTGTCGTTGCCATGGCGGCCGCCCGCCCGACGTCATGACGTAACGCGGCGCTCCCCTTCGCTCTCCCTCTCTCCAGGTGGAGGGGGGCGGGGAATACCTGCGCGCTCCGGAGGTCAGGTGCACGCGCGGGCTGGCGGGAGGAGCGGGCAGGGGGGCGGGGCGGTGACGCAGGCGGCCCGGGCTCCGTGTCAGTGAGGAGAAGCGCAGAGAGGAGGAGAGCGGAGAGAGAGAGAGAGAAGAGGAGAGCAACATGAACCGGGCTCACCGGGCCACTGGAACCAGCGCCAGGTCCCTCAGCACGGTGGAGGTGAAGAGCAAGGTACGACTCGGGGGAGGGGAGGATTTATGAGGGACACCTGAGGAGGAGGCGGGTACAGGGGGACACCTGAGAGGGAGGGGGTGAAGGGCACCTGCTGTAATGAAGGGGGTACAGGGACCTGAGGGAGGGGGGCAGTATGAGGGATGTGGGGGTCATATGAGGGAAGGGGAAGGTGTGGGGGTAAGGAGGAGAATATAGGGGCACTTGAAGGGGGGCATAGAGGGCACCTGATGGGGGGAGGGGGTATGCAGGCCACCTGAGGAGGGTATAGGGGGCACCTGATGGGGCGGAGGAGGGTATGGAGGGTACCTGAGGAGGAGACTATAGGGGGCACCTGATAGGGGGGGGGTATGAAGTGAACCTGATAAGGAGAATATAGGGGGCACCTGATGGGGAGGAGGGTACCTGAGGAGACTATAGGGGGGGAGGGTACCGGAGGAGGCGACTATAGGGGGTTGAGTATGGAGGGTACTGGAGGAGGAGACTATAGGGGGGGTGGGTATGGAGGGTACCGGAGGAGGAGTCTATAGGGGGGGTGGGTATGGAGGGTACCGGAGAAGGCGACTATAGGGGGGTGGGTATGGAGGGTACTGGAGGAGGAGACTATAGGGTGGTGGGTATGGAGGGTACCGGTGGAGGAGACTATAGGGGGCACCTGATAGGGAGGGTGGGTATGGAGGGTACTGGAGGAGGAGACTATAGGGGGGGGGGGGTATGAAGTGAACCTTAGGAGTAGACTATAGGGGGGTATAGAGGGCACCTGCTGGGGGAAGGGGGGTATGGAGAGCACCCAAGAAGGAGAATATAGGGGGCACCTGACGGGGGAGGGGTATGGAGAGTACCTGCTGTAATGGAGGGGGTGATAGAAGAAGGTGGGTGTAAAGGGGGACCTGTGTGGGGGAGGAGGGTAGTATGAGGGGAGAGTATGGGGGACACCTGGGTGATGTGTAAATGGGTACAAGAGGCACCTGAGGGGAGGGGGGAGGGTGTGAAAGTCACCTGCTGCAATGGAGGGGAGAATCTTACAAGGGGCACCTGAGGGGGAGGTGGGTGAGGGGTATACAGGGGTCATCAGAGGGAGGAGGAGGAGGATATGGGGTTTTCAGGTTTCAGGGGACATCTATAGGGGAGGGGACCTGGGTGGGGGTATGAGTGATACAGGGACATCTAGGGGAGGGTATGAGTGGTATAGGGAGGGGACTTGGAAGAGGATATAAGCCTTTCAGGGGACATGGACACTTGAGGGAGGAGGGTTTTAGGGATACAAGGTCCCCTGACAGAGGGAGGGGGAGGGTATGAGGAGTACAGGAGGCACCTGGGGGAAGGGTATGGGGGATACCCCTGACAGGTGGAGGGTATGAGGGGTGCATGGGGCCCCTGAGGAAGTCAGGTAAATGAGTAGTACAGGAGGGTATGCGGGGGGTTCCTGACAGAGGGGGAGGATATTAGGGGTACGGGGTGCCCCTGAGGAAGGTATGAGGCACCTGAAGGTGGGAGAGTATGATGGGTACAGGGGGCACATAAGAGTCAGGTTAAGAGGCGCATGCAAGAATTAAGGAGGGTAATGGTAGCCTCACCAGAAAGGGGGCACCTGGGGGTGGTTATAAGGAGTAGCCTAGAGGAAGTATGCAGATGGCATAGTTGGCAGCCATTGCAGAAAAACAGGGTGTTTAGGAGTACCTGAGGGAAACCTAAGGTGAGGGGGGCACCTGCTGAATTGCATTAGGGTATTCGTTATATGCTGTAGGAGAGGCCACAGAGGTACCAGCGTGTAAGGGGAGTAAGCCCGGCACCTGTGGGTGTAGGGGTACATGGGGGGGGGGCACCTGGTGTAATAGAGGGTATAGATGGCACCTGTTAGAGCAGGTAGTATAGGTGTGGCACCTGCTCAGTATAGGGGTATCTGAGAGGGAGGTGAAGGGCACCTGGTGTAATGGAGGGTGGCCGCTGTTTGTATCTGAAGGGTAGAAGTAGAATGTTACAGGGGGCACCTGTTGGGTAAAGCAGGAAGGCTACGGAGCAAGTAGTGGGGGGTGTAGGGAGCACCTGAGGCGATGTGACACCGTCTGTAATGCTGTTGGGCAGAAGGGGGCAGTTGATTCATAGATGAGGATGGTGGGGGGCCTATGTGAGTGGGTAACTGAGGTGATGGAGGGTACGGGGTGCCCCGGGTGGTGATGGAAGATACTGGGGCACCTGCTCTCTATGGTCCTATTCATTACATTGCTTTAGTATGATTAGTATCCTGTTTGCTATTTACTAATGTATGTTATGGAAAGAGGAGGCATAGGGGGGGTGTCCGTCCCCAACACAACCCCTGTGGGTACTTCCTGCCCCCCCCCCCCCCCCCCCGTGTAAACAGGACTATCCCATGGTGTATTTGTATGGATATTCAGTCCAGTATTGGTATTCGGTGTGTTTACATTGTTACATAATTTAGGTGTGTGCGTGTGTATTTCGGTGTAATTGTCAAAGCTAAATTTAGATTTGGGAACACGCTGCCAACCTGGGAGCCGAGGGCATTGTCCTTCCCGCCCATTTATATAATAATTTGGGCTCCCTTCTCTGCTGATCAGGGGTACAGGAACTCATTTCATAATCTTCGTACTGGAAGGGTTAATTATCTGGGCGACGGTGTTCCCATGTACTGTGCGTGTCATGTTCTTTGTACCACAGGCACTCGGATTTAACCCCGTAGGTGCCCGGCGCTGTACCAAAGTGCAAAGGGCATCGAAGATCAGCTTTCTAAGCTCGTCTGTCTACAGGGGCGACCCACAGGCTTGCCTGGCCTCTCCTTTCTGCAACAGTCATGGGAATAATTTGCAGAGTACACTTGCATTGGTGCCAACAATGATCAGATGATTTTAGGTACAGGAAGCGCGTGTTGCAATCATCTTTTTATGATGGAAATATGTCAGATTTGACGCTGATACCCGGACACGGCTGTTTTTTTATGTAGCGACTGGAAACTCTTTTTATCCTGATCCAAATGGGCATGACTTTGAAAGGGTTAACTTGGGGTAAGAGCTAAGAGTTGGGGTTAGAGCTAAGAGTTCGGGTTAAGTTGGAGGGACTTGGGTGTAAGGTTATGATGTTGGGGGTTATGGGAAGGGTGACGTTGTTGGGGGGGGGGTTATGGGAAGGGTGACGTTGTTGGGGGGTTATGGGAAGGGTGACGTTGTTGGGGGGTTATGGGAAGGGTGACGTTGTTGGGGGGGTTATGGGAAGGGTGACGTTGTTGGGGGGTTCTGGGAAGGGTGACGTTGGGGGGGGTTCTGGGAAGGGTGACGTTGGGGGGGGTTCTGGGAAGGGTGACGTTGTTGGGGGGGGGGGGGGGGTTCTGGGAAGGGTGACGTTGGGGGGGGGGGGGTTCTGGGAACGGTGACGTTGTTGGGGGGGGGGGGGTTCTGGGAACGGTGACGTTGTTGGGGGGGGTTCTGGGAACGGTGACGTTGTTGGAGGTTATGGGAAGAGTGAGGTTGTAGAGGGGTTATGGGTAGGGTGAGGTTGTTGGGGGGGGGGGGGGGGGGTTATGGGTAGGGTGAGGTTGTAGGGGGTTATGGGTAGGGTGAGGTTGTAGGGTGAGGTTGGTGGGGGGGTGGGGTTATGGGTAGGGTGACGTTGGGGGGGGTGGGGTTATGGGTAGGGTGATGTGTGGTGGGGGGGGGGGGTTATGGGTAGGGTGACGTTGGGGGGGGGGGGTTATGGGTAGGGTGACGTGGGGGGGGGTTATGGGTAGGGTGACGTGCGTGGGGGGGGGTAGGGTTAGGTTGTAGGGGGTTGTGCATGGTTACTGTTTATGGGGGTTGAATGTAGGTTTACTATTTAGGGGGTTATGTTTTTAGGTGGTTGGGAAGAGGGTTATGATATTAAGGGATTTTGTTTAGGGCTATGGGGGGGTCTGTGGCTAGGATTTAGGGGGTTGTGGTTGGGGGTGTGGTTAGGATTTAGGGGGTGGGGAGTTGGATGTAAGGTTACATTTTACTGTCTGGCTTGTGGTAGCCCTGAGGGTTGGGTCAGGGGTCAGTGTGTGTAGATTGTCTTCCAGCCATGATGGTGCATGCTTCCATCAGATAGTCACATATGACCTGAAAAATTCCACTGATGGGTTTTTCTGGTGACCCTCATTTGTCACCTTCACCCTAACTTCCTGCGATCGTCGTGTTGCATTGGACCCCCAATGCTTTGCACTTTGTTGCTTTGGGTGCTGCTGGGCCTTAGGGGGTCATTTATGCCACCAAAACATCGAAAAGGCAATTTGCTTTAACATCCTTTTGCTTCGGTTTGCTACACTGGGAAAGACTTGTTGCCCTTTTTGGGGAAAGCTTTCCAATGGCAACAATGTATCGCAACACCCCGCCATGCAGAGAGTACATCAGAACTTTAAAGTTACAGTTTAAGTTGTGGGATATTCATGATTATTGTTGACTAGTTTAATGCATATTAAGCTTGTATTTATCTTTTTTTTTTTTGGAAGGAATCTTGGGGCGAGAAGGTTTCCCCAGGTAAAAATAGAAATAAAATAAATCGGCCGGTTTTGGTGGAGCTATAATTAGCCCTGGCCGTCTTGATAAGTGCCAGACAGATCTTCCCGGTGACGTCACTGCTTGAACCGGTTCTAATCCATAGCAGCAGTGGCCGTGAGCTAAACGGCTTTGACACGGCTCCTTGTCTGGCAGAATGTGCCGCTTCTGCAGGTGAGCGCTGGCAGCCTCGGCACCTGCTATAAAACCCGGGACTTGACTGCTGCGGATTTTTACTGTCACTATTTATAGGGCCGGTCCTGGCAAAACACAGCAGTGAAATCGGCCTTCCCTGGCATGTATGCATGCTGTAGGTTTTTTATTTCCACGAGGACTCTTGTCCCTGTACCACAAAATGCCTGTGTAGGCACGTTCCTAGATGATATACGAGGGAAGGGAAATTGCTTTGTGTGGTTATCTAGTGCAGTGCATTAGATAACTCGCAGGTGTATGCAATTGCATACAACAGAGGAGGAAGGCTGCGCTTCCCTGAAGAACTTACCATTGTATTGGCTTATAATAAAACATTAGCACGTTGGATTTAAGGGGAAATGTGTGAGAAGCCTCTGATGGAACCTGCTGTTTGCTGCCCGCTTGTGTCTAAGCCGGTTCTGGCCAGTGAAGCCGAGAGGGTTCAACTTGCCGGCTCCCAAATCTTTTCCAGCAGTCACAAAATGATGGCCTTTGTCTTAGGCTGGTCATACATTACACAGTTTTACATTAGATTTACCAAAACCATATAATATGAGGTCAAACCTAAACACTTTAAAGTGGAGGTTCACCCTAAAACAATTATCTAACATTACATCCAGCATACTAACGACATGTACAGTATTCAGGTATTTTTCGCTGTACGTACCGGTATATTGTTATTTTCCTTCCGGGTTCTGATTCCCGTGGGACTGGGCGTTCCTATCCCTGGGTTAGATGATTGACGTCTGGTGAAAAACTTCCCCTGGCACACAAGGCACGTCACCAGTTTTCCGTAAATAGCCGACCTGCGAGTCGCCGCTATATGGCGCCTGCGCCCGCCGTGTAGAGCTGACTGCGCAGGTACCATATAGAGCCGACTCGCAGGTCGGCTATTTATGGAAAACTGGTGACGCGCCTTATGCGCCAGGGGAAGTTTATCACCAGACGTCAATCATCTAACCCAGGGATAGGAACGCCCAGTCCTACGGGAATCGGAAGCCGGGGGGAAAATAATATACCGGTATGTATGGCGAAAAAAAAAATACCTGCATACTGTACATGTCGTTGGTATGCTGGATGTAATGTTAGATTGTTTTAGGGTGAACCTCCACTTTAAATTTCTATGCAATGTGGCAGGCCCTTACACTACATAGTTAAAGGTAAATCTAAAAAAAACTGAGTACGAAAATTGTATCATGTATGGCCAGCCTTAAAGGTTTGTGTTTTTTCACCTTCATGCATCCTATGCATGAAGGTGAAAAAACACCTGGCTGTCATGGCCCCCCCCCCCGTTTAACTCACCTGAGCCCGTTCACCTCCTGCGCGCGTCCCCCAGCGTCCTCTTCTCCGCAGAGTCTCGGCGTTGATTGGGTAGATTGATGGCAGCGCAGCCGTAGGCTGGGTTCACATATGAGCTGCATCAGTCTCACAGCAAGGGTTCGGTGCATCCTGGTTCACCATTTTCAGGCCCAATTTCAGCCTGAATTTAGGGCTGAAACGGACCAAAAAAAGCACACGTTTTTCCTGCAAAACGCACCAGACCTGCTGCAGAGATATGTGAACCGGCATCATAGAGAGCCAGTCACATTCTCCTGCTATGCAAATTTAATAGGTGTGAGCCCAGCCTAAAGGAAATTTCTGCAAATGGGACAAAGATGTAAGAAAAGAAAAGAAAACAAAAAAAAAAATCTGACAACAGGAGTTCTAACCCAACCTTTCTCTATCCAAAACAAAAAAAAAAGTTGTGCCCATAGTTCTATTTTAAAGGATCCCTTTTAAATAGGACTTAGTGGAGGATATTTTTGTTAAATATTAACTTGTAATCGCCAACCTTAACACAAATTTCCTAGGTGAGCCTGGTCAAGATCAGGGAAAATGTAGTGCAGCTTCGCCTTCTGTCTTGTGCAGTTTTATTTTTAAAGGATTTCTGTACTGAGAAAGATGGAGACTGCCCATGTGGCATCTTCTGAAAATGCTTGTTGCCTGGTTGTCTTTGGCTTCACTACTTACCCCCAAAACAAAGCATGTATGTAATTTTGGAGAATCTGTTGCCTTTTTAAATAACGCAATGCCAGAAGTGGAGGGCACCCATTGACTCCTGGGATTGAGGATGCTGATATCCCAGGAGTCAACGGTAGACCAGAGATGACGTACCTCGACAAGGGGCTAGAAGTGGTGGGAATATAAAAAAAAAAAACTAAAGTACTTGCACAAAAAAATAATATATATAATTTTCTAAAGGATAGGTTTAAAAAAAAATACTTGCCTCCTCTGCGCAGTTGGTTTTGCACAGAGTGGCCCCGGTCCTCCTCTCCTGGGTTCCCTCAGCGGTGCTTCTGGCTCCTCCTCTTCTCGAGTCCCCCCTTGGAGAGCCGCTCTTCCTCGGGGAACTTGTGCAGGCGCGCTCCCATGTCCTGCTGCTGCATCCATTGACACAGACAGCAGGACTTGGGCCCTCCTCCCACGTCATTGGATTTGATTGACGGCAGCGGGAGCCAATGGCTGCGCTGCTATCAATCTGTCAAATCAGGAGCTAGTGTGCCCGTCTCCGTCGCTGGAAACGCTGGGTTCAGGTAAGTAAAGGGGTTGTAAACCCTCAAGGGTTTTGAAAAACCTCCTGTGATGCAGCAACCCCCCCCCCCCCTTTTAAAGACAGAGGTATTAACTACCAGTAAGGCCATGGGGTGTTAGGGTGAAGCTCTGCTTTAATGACACCCCAAATTCAGGTCGCAGTTTCAGTGCGATTGCCTGCACCGGATTGCACAGTAGCCCATGCACTACTTTTTGGTGGGATATGAGCCCCTTCAAAATGAATAGTCTCAGTTCTCACTGCATGTGAGCCGACCCAAAGAGCGGGGATTTTAAATTCCAAGACCGCTGGAGCAGCTGGGGCGGGTGCTGGCAGTTCGGCAAACCCCAGAGGTAAGTAGAGCGTGTTGTTGGGGCGGCGGGGACCTTCCAACAGGAAACTGAATCGCAGCAGCAAAAAAAGGAATTTGGAGGAGACTCATTTTGTGAATGAAGAATACATAATTAAATCAAATGATTTTTTTATTTATTTTCTTAACCCGTGTTGATTGTGAAGTACCCCGCCACCAGAGTTTAGTGGTGGATTAGCGTGGGAGCTGAAAGGTGAGTATTGTGCCTTGAGGGGCGCTGACCTGTTCTAGTGCTCTGCCCAGGCAGTACACTGGTTTGCTTCAAATGTAATCCTGGCCTGTTATCTCTAGAACTATGTTGGTGAGCTTGCTGTGCTCGAGTCCCAAGGCTACAATGTTGGATGGAGTCCTCACTTCACCTTTCTCTTGAATGTATTCATTTTATGTTCTGGAACGTGCAGCTGAAGAAGTGAGAACACTCCAAGCTGGTTCAGGGTACAGAGCTGGGTCGGGGTACAGAGCTGGGTCGGGGTACAGAGCTGGGTCGGGGTACAGAGCTGGGTCAGGGGTACAGAGCTGGGTCAGGGGTACAGAGCTGGGTCAGGGGTACAGAGCTGGGTCAGGGGTACAGAGCTGGGTCGGGGTACAGAGCTGGGTCGGGGTACAGAGCTGGGTCAGGTAGATCTGTCCGGGAGAATCTCAAGAAGGTAAACCATTTATAATGTAGAGAGTGAACATGCGCTTCTCTGGGTGTATTGTTTCCTCCATTGTATCTGCAGACGACGTCTTAGCAGCCTCCTCTCCCACCTAGATCATGGAGTCTCTAAACATCTTTTTCTACTTCGTTTGTCTTTTGCTTTCTTTTTCTCCTTTTCTGACACCACTATGTTGATATCCGCATTTTATACCGTGATGATTGGTTTTTGCCTTGTGGATTATTGGCACAGATGTCTAAATTGTTGTAGAATATGTCTTCAGAGATTCTCCGAGACTCTTTCATGCTGTTCGTTTTTTTTTTTTTTTTACTGCTTGTCTCAAACATATAATAAACACATAGTGTTACTAAGCCCTGAAGCCTGCATTCACTATATCTGGTCTCGCACAGAACATGGAAATGCAATTATTTTAGCAAATGTAAACTGCTAAATATCTTTTTCTTATCGGCAGTATATAACAGTCTTGTGACAGTCTTTTTTTTTTTTTAATTTCTTTTTTTTTATGGTTGAACTGGATGGACTTGTGTATTTTTTTCAACCTGACCAACTATGTAACTATCATGCCGCGTACACACCATCACTTTATGTGATGAAAAAAAATGACGTTTTTAAAAACGTCACTTTAATTGACTGTGTGTGGGGGAAAACGTCGTTTTATGTCTTGTAAAAAACGACCAAAAAAATTGAAGCATGCTTCAATTTTATGTGTCGTTTTTCAAAAGTGCACTTTTTACTTCACAGAAATTGACCGTGTGTAGCAAAAAACGTCGTTTTGTAAGACGTTTTTTCATCCGCGCATGCCCAGAAGCTACTTCAATGGTAAAACGTGGTGGAACGTAACCTCACTTTGCAAGAACATTGTGAGAAAAACGATGGTGTGTAGGCAACTTCGTCTTTGAAAATTGAAGTTTCAAAAACGTCATTTTTTACTTCACAGAAAGTGTCGTTTTTTTTCATCACATAAAGTGATGGTGTGTACGGGGCATCAGTGTCTGGTTAAAGTGGAGTTCCACCCAAAAATGGAACTTCCGCTTTTCGGGAATCCACCCCCTTCGGTGTCGCATTTTGGCACCTTTCAGGGGCAGGGGGAGCAGATACCTGTGTAATGAAGGTATTTGCCCCCACTTTCGGGCATAGATATCCACGGATATCTACGCCACGTCCAGCGCCTCCTCCACCTTCCCACTGTCTTCTGGGAGACGCACAGGTCCCAGTAAACAGCAGGGACCATTCAGATTGTGCAGCGTGACTCACGCATGCGCAGTAGGGAACCAAGACATTGCGGGCGCCCTGGACAGGTAAGTGTCCATATATTAAAAGTCAGCAGCTGCAGTGTTTGTAGCTGCTGACTTTATAAAAAAAAAAAAATTCAGCGGAACGCTTTAAAGTGATACTAAAGTCTTTGTTTTTTTATTTTTTAAATGGTAAAAAAAAGTTCCACTTGCCTGCTCCGTGTAATGGCTTTACACAGAGATGCCTTCATTCTCCTCTTCTCGGGCCCCTCCCTCCTGCTGAGTACCCCCACTAAATACAGGGGACAGTCGGGGATGATCGGTGGGGGGAGTTACAAGCACCGATCTCTCTATATATAGATATCAATAAAGCAGCTGAAAGCTGCGGGAGGGAGAGGAGGAGAAGCGGCTGTCGGCTGCTTTATTGAAATCTATACAGGAAATCGGAGTTTGTTACTCCCACCACACCGATCACCCCCTGGCTGTCCAGGTATCGGATCAAGCATCGGAGCAGGTACTGGGGGCAAATGCTCCGTATCGGCACCGATACTAGTACTAGCCCTAATTAACGACTTCGCCAAACGGCTCACAAAACGCAGTGCGATTGCCAGGCAAAATGGCTTCACATATCCACGTTCTGTGGTCCCTCACTGACCATTAATATCCAGTGACTTGCATTACTCATAACTAAGGATGAGCTCCAGCGTGTTCGCATGGTACATGTGCAGAGCCCGCCAGGAAGTCGGCACGGCGCTGCGCTAATCACAGCCAGGGAGACATTTCCCGATCTCTGCAGCTGATCATCGGGACAATGTCTCCCTGGCTGTGATTAGCGCAGCGCCGTGCCGACTTCCTGGCGGGCTCTGCACGTGTACCATGCGAACACGCCGGAGCTCATAACCCTTTCTTGCGGAGGAGGCGATTTGGTGCCGCCGAGGACCGCTCCAAAGCTGCAGGTAGCAATAACTGTCAGTTGTAACTCGGTTGCTTTTTAATTACCACACAATGTGCTTCTGGTTTTGTTTTGAACACAATATGGTCTTGGCTGTAATTGGCATGAATAGAAGGACGTAGCCCGAGCGTTCATGAAACAGTCGATAGTCTTTCATCTGCAGTACAGCGAGGCAGCACTCTGGCTGTCATCCAGCATTGACTTACATTTACAATGACTATTGGAATCACTTAAGTCTCTCGCTAATATACAGCCCTGGAGCGTAAACAGTTACTTAAAAAAAAAAAAAAGAGAGCCAAGGCAATTATTGGGTGCCGACTCATCTAATAACAGATTGTGAAAAAATAAGATTGCGTCTATATAGACGGCCTGTACAGTTCTGTCTTGGGAGACGGCGTTCTTCAAAGCGTATCGGAGATAAGTAAAGGGGGATCCTAAATTGGTTGTAAAGCCTCAACGCTTTTACCTAATGCAGGGATCCTCAAACTACGGCCCTCCAGCTGTTGCGGAACTACACATCCCATGAGGCATTGGAACACACTGACATTCACAGACATGACTAGGCATGATGGGAATTGTAGTTCATGAAAAACTGGAGGGCCGTAGTTTGAAGACCGATGACCTAATGCATGGGTCTTCAAACAACGGCCCTCCAGGTGTTCAGGAACTACAATTCCCATCAGGCCTAGTCATGTCTGTGAATGTCAGAGCTTTACAATGCCTCATGGGAAGTGTAGTCCCGCAACAGCTGGAGGGCCGTAGTTTGAGGATCCATGACCTAATGCATGGGTCTTCAAACTACGGCCCTCCAGGTGTTCAGGAACTACAATTCCCATCATGCCTGGTCCTGTCTGTGAATGTCAGAGCTTTACAATGCCTCATGGGAAGTGTAGTCCCGCAACAGCTGGATGGCCGTAGTTTGAAGACCCATGACCTAATGCATTCTCTACATTAACCACTTGCTGACCAGCCGCCGTCCTTATACTGCGGCAGGTTGGCTCTATCGTGCGAATCGCTGTAGGTGTACGTCGCTTCGTGCAATGGATGAAGTGTGGGGGCGCGCACGGTGCCAGAGGCCATCGCTCCACAGAGGGCCAGAACGGGGATCTGTCATTGTAAACAAACAGATCCCCCCGTTGTGACAGGAGAGTTCAGTGAGATTTGTCTGTTCCTAGTGATCAGAAACGGCGATCTTTCTGTGCTCCGTCGGCCCCCCCACCCCCACAGTTAGAAACCCCTCCCAGGGACCACATTTAACCCCTTGATTGCCCCCCTAGTGTTAACACCTTCCCTGCCAATGACATTTTCACAGTAATCGGTGCATCGCTGTATAGATTTCGGTGGCCCCAAAAAAGTGTCAAAAGTGTCCGATCTGTCTGCCGCAGTCCTGCAAAAGTCGTTGATCACCGCTATTAATAGTAAACTTTTTTTATAAAAATGCCATAAATCTATCCCCCCTATTCTGTAGACGCTATAACTTTTGTGCAAACCAATCAATATACGCCTATTGAGTGTTTTTTTTTTTTTTTTTTTATACCAAAAATATGTAGTACAATATGTATTGGCCTAAATTGATGAAGACATTTTTTTTTTCTTTTTTATTAAATTGGGGGATATTTAGTATAGCAAAAAGAGAAAATTATATATACGCAAGTCGCTCCGACTTAGAAAAAGGTACCTGCACGACTTCGGGGGCGGCTCGGGGCGACCTGCATTGACTTCTATACAGAAGTCGTTTTGCTGGTCGCCTCTGAAGTCGTCCTCGGGTTTTTTTCAAATCGGTCGGTCTTTTTGTTTATAGCGCATAAAATAAAAACCACAGAGGTGATCAAATACCACCAAAATAAAGCTCTATTTGTAGGGAAACAGGGACGTCAATTTTGTTTGGGTACAACGTTGTGCGATTGTCAGTTAAAGCGACGCAGTACCGTATCGCAAAAAAATGGCCTGGTCATTAAAGAGGGGTTCCGTGCATAATTTGTTTTTCTTGCAAGCTAAAATTAATCGCATTAAATAGTCCCTAAAACATATTAATAGCTCCCCAATCATACCAGAAATCATTGCAAACACTTGCCTTGTATCCTCCAGCTCATGTTGTGGCCGTATCCATCATATGTGTGGGCATGTGAAGCCCAGTTGCTTTTTCTTCCTAGATTTCAGGGAGAGGTGCATGCTGGGTGTTTTTTATTTATTTTTTTGGCACAGTAATGCCAAGAGAATTTTTTTTAGTCGCTTCCATCTGGCGGTTACTAGGCAGATTTCGTCATGTGCCTAGTTCCTGGTCCTAGGTGGTTAAACTTCTTGTCCTAAGACCCCATTGCCTCCTGGAAAATGATGACACTCATTACGAAATCTGCCTAGTAACAGCCAGATGGAAGTGAGTAATTTTTTATTTTTACATTAAAGGAGTTCTCTGAGCTAAAACTTTTAACCCCCGCTGTGCCCGGGCTGTAAAACTATACAAAATAAACCTTCACTTACCTGCCTACGATCCCCCGTTGTTCCGATATCGCCGTCCCGTTCTCCGGTCCCGGTCTCTTCCACTTCCTGGGGGTCGGTGACTCACAGTGCGCTCAGCCTATCAGCGGCCGCGACGGGACATTGCTGCGGCCGCTGATAGGCTGAGCGCACTGTGAGTCACCGACCCCCAGGAAGTGGAAGAGACCGGGACCGGAGAACGGGACGGCGATATCGGAACAACGGGGGATCGTAGGCAGGTAAGTGAAGGTTTATTTTGTATAGTTTTACAGCCCGGGCACAGCGGGGGTTAAAAGTTTTAGCTTGGAGAACTCCTTTAAAGGCAAGCTGTTAATAGTTAATTTTTAGGGTGGAACTCCGCTTTAAGGGGGAAAATCTTTCTGGTCCTTGCTCTGTGCCAAACCATTGCACAGATCAGGTAAGAGCCGGTTCACACTGGGGCGCCGCCTGACGAGTCGCGTCCCATTCAATTCAATGGAACTGTTCTAATAGGAGCGACGCAAGTCGTTCCGGCTTAGAAAAAGGTTCCTGCACGACTTTGGGGGCGGCTCGGGGCGACCTGCATTGACATCTATACAGAAGTCGTTTTGCTGGTCGCCTCTGAAGTCGTGCCGCGGGAGTGTGAACCGGCTCTAAGGTATAGTCATGTTTGTTGTTTTTATTATTGGCTCCTTTTTATATGTGTGGTTTTATTTCTGTATTTAGCGGTTTGTCTGGAGTTCAGCTGTTACTCCCAGATATGAGAAATGTGAGTTGTGCTTGAACAGGACTGGCCGTGTTCCCGAAGGTTTAGCGTCTCGTTTTGGTTGCCGTGTTGCGTTCCGGTAGCTGTAAACGTTTCTGTATCTTAATAAGCCGCTTTGCGCTCCGGCTGTGAGCGTTATATAATGCAGGAATGTGCCGCCCGTGCCCTCTTTCCTGGTAACGGTACAGAGCATACCAAGAACCTTTTATTGAAGCACAAGCACCCTCTTCAGACTGGCAGATTTTTCTTCTTTGTGTAAGTCGGCTTCTCATGGAGAGAGACGGGTTTGTGTAAATCTTATGTTATTGAACATTCTGAGAAACTTCATTTTGATTTCCAATGGTCTGTGAACAATACAAGAGAACCTGTCATTTAGTTCTTCATACCAAACTAGGGTAGCACTGAGCAATCTGGAAGAGCCCCCGTACACAATGAGATTATGGGATGAATTATTATTTATTTATTTTTTGCATGCTAATCTCACGTCAAATCAGAGTTTTTTTAGTGCGTTTTTTTTTTTTTTTTTTTTAACAACAGCTGTACTGATTAAATGAAAATCGTACAATCTGGCATCCTACGAAAAACTTTTTCGTACATGTCCGATAGAATAATAACAAAAGGTGATCAGGACAGCCGCACTCCAATCCAACGTAACTTTAATGTAAAAAACTGGAAACGGGCACTACAAGTGACGGCAACGGAACCTAGGACAGCTGACGCCAGGGCTCGACAAATCCCGGGCGCCAGGTCGCCATGGCGACTAGAAATAGGGTCCTGGCGACTTGGCGCCATCTGGTGGTGGTGAGCCATTGGTATTACAAGTTAAAGCGGAGGTTCACCCGCACATGACACTATTTCCCCCTAGATGGATGCTCGTTTTGTCTAGGGGAATCGGCTAGTTGTTTTAAAATATGATCCGTACTTACCGTTTACGCGATGCATCTTCTCCGCCGCTTCCGGGTATGGGCTGCGGGAATGGGCGTTCCTTCTTGATTGACAGTCTTCCGAGAGGCTTCCGACGGTCGCATCCATCGCGTCACGATTTTCCGAAAGAAGCCGAACGTCGGTGCGCAAGCGCAGTATAGAGCCGCACCGACGTTCGGCTTCTTTCGGCTACTAGTGACGCGATGGATGCGACCGTCGGAAGCCTCTCGGAAGACTGTCAATCAAGAAGGAACGCCCGCGCCCGAAGACCCATACCCCGAAGCCGACGGAGAAGATGCATCTCGAAAACGGTAAGTACGGCTCATATTTTAAAACAACTAGCCGATGCCCCTAGACACAACGAGCAGGAATCTAAGGGGAAAAATAGTTTTATGGGTAAACTCCCGCTTTAAGCATTACAAGTTAAACAGCAATTCTAATGTCATTTTTCACTGCCATCTCCTTCCCTCTAATTAGAACCCCCAAACATTATATATATTTTTTATCCTAACACCCTAGAGAATAAAATGGCGATCGTTGCAATACTTTCTGTCATGCCGTATTTGCGCAGCGGTCTTACAAGCGCACTTTTTTGGGAAAAAATTACACTTTTTTTAATTAAAAAATAAGACAACAGTAAAGTTATCCCCATTTTTTTTTTAATATTATGAAAGATAATGTTACGCCGAGTAAATTCATACCCAACATGTCACGTTTCAAAATTGCGTCCGCTAGTGGAATGCCGACAAACTTTTACCCTTTAAAATCTTCATAGGCGACGTTTAAAAAGATCTACAGGTTGCATGTTTTGAGTTACAGAGGAGGTCTAGGGCTAGAATTATTGCTCTTGCTCTACCAATTGCGGCGATACCTCACATGTGTGGTTTGAACACCGTTTACATATGCGGGCGCTGCTCACGTATGTGTTCGCTTCTGCGCGCAAGCTCGGCAGGACGGGGCACGTTTTCTGGCTCCTAACTTTTTTAGCTGGCTCGTAGATTCCAAGCAAATTTGTCAAACCCTGGCTGACGCGTTTCACACTAACTTCAGTGTTTATTTATAGCTGAAAAATCCGCTATGAATAAACACTGAAGCTAGTTTTGGGTGGAGTGAAGATAAAATATGCCATCGGTACAATAAAAGGGAAAAAAGGTCATTCATTGTATGTTCCATTTCTGGGATTTTACTTGCATAATTCTGGAACTGAACATGCAGTAACCTTCTAGATGAGGTACACAAGAGGTATGCGACTTAAGCCTTTTAGTGTATGCGTGTTTAATGTTTATCTGCCTGACTCAGGCTGGAGGTATTGTGCTTCCTATTATTTGCAGTTTGAGTTTCTCGCTCCTGTGTGTTGACCTCTTAGTCATTGCTAGGTGTGTCTGATATGTGTGGAGCCGGCACCCGGGGGAGGAGTCGGCGCTGAAGGTTCTGACTGTCTACGTAGAATGTTCGTAAACAGTAAGAGTTTCCTTATGGTGAGTCACTAAAAACAATCTTATCGGGGTTGATCCCTTCTAATGGAACTAAAAGGATGAGAGGCAGAGTGTACCTAAACTTCAAATTGAGTTCTATAAAAGAGCGGGTGATAACTTTTTAAAAAGCCAAATGTAGGTGAAGTCGGACCAATAATTTTCATATGTGGATTTTTTTGGGAACCAAGCATTTTTTTTAATGCAACTCTTTACACCAAAATTGGACACTGTAATTCAAATATGTCAAACGCAAGGCATGCGGGCCGAATCCTGCCTGCCAGGCCTTGTCACGTGGCCCTCACTTCCAGATTTGCAGCAGGAACGTGGTGGGACTCCATTCCGCCACCTCCAACTCTTGCCCTCCGCTCCCCGCTGTCACTTGTAAACCCAGAAGTCTTCTGTGCTTATAAGCGACAGCAGCTTCTGTAACTAACAGATTCTTGCACGCACTCACGGCAGGGACAGATCTCCAGAAGCGAGAGAACGATCTTTGAGGCAGCGCCACCTACCCAGGGAGGTACTAGAGCCAGGCCAGACACGTGAGAGAGAGAGAGAGAGAGATGCAAGGAAGCTTTGGGGGGTTGCACAATGTGCATATCGCGCCACCCGATCTCTACGCTCTGTCTGCGGCGCACCCAAGATGCAGCCGGCCCTTTGATGAATACCATACTGCTGAGGTGACCCGCATTTAAGCTGGACACCCCTACTTCTGTCCATGAGATTGTTTTGCCTTTTGTGGAAACAAAACTGCTGAAGAAACCTGTTAGGCCCCGTACACACGTCATGGACATGGACAGACGGTCCGTGTTCATCCAATCCCCCCCATAGGGGAGAGTGGAGAAAAGAGAGCTCATCTGGGATCAAAAGAGCTATCCCCACTGAGCAAGCGGAGGTTTATGGGGTGGATCATTCCTGATCCGCCCCGTGTGAAAGGGGCCTTACAAGTTCCATATTGCTTTTTCAGCAGAGGATGCATTTTGCTGTTAGTCTAGTGGAATATTTCTCAACTCCAGTCCTCAAGGCGCCCCAACAGGTCATGTTTTCAGGATTTCCCTAAAATGAATTGGCTGTGGTAATTACTAAGGCAGTGAAACTGATTAAATCGCCTGTGCAAAAAAATGGAAAGCCTGAAAACCTGACCTGTTGGGGCGCCTCGAGGACTGGAGTTGAGAAACCCTGGTCTAGTGGAATTGGCCCAGGTGTGTATCTCATGCACACTCTTGGGGCCGTGCAGCGGCATGATCTGTCACCCAGCAGACACAGCCGAAAATGGATCCGTTTACGGAGCCTGCCCTGATGATACCATATGATCCCTGTGACTAATCAGTGATCACATGCCAATAGTACACAATGGCTTTCGATCATAGTCATTTATTGTGTACTATTGAGATCTCTTTGATCACATGGAACAGAGCCCAATCGCAGCGGACTGTACTGCTCTGGTGACAGTAGGTGTAAAAGAAAAAACAAATTACATTTCTCGTTTCCTAAAAAAAGAAAGTGACAAAAATTACACCTTCAAAATACTCGCTAGACCTTTTCCTGAAAACGATGGGGTGTCGTCTTTAAAAAATGGGTCATTTGGGGGGTGTTTGTACTGTCCTTACATTTTAGGGCCCCAGGAACTGAGATAGGTTGTCAGTACATCAGGATTAATCAATTTTCAGATTAAGACTCTATAACATTCACACAGACTAAATAATATACACTGATGTGGGTTGGCAGGAAGGGGGTGAAAGAGTAGAACAAAACCCCTCCCCTCTGGGTGATCTCTGTACATTGCACAGATTTTTAGCAATCTTTGTTGCGGATTACTACCTTTTTTGTTGTTCTGAAGAAATATCTGTTTCTGTGTCCATGTGCCGTGTGAATCTGTATTGGAATTGTATTATAATTATCAATGGGCTTCTGCACCTGAAGGGTTCTAATGAGGAAAGTGGCAGGGTCTGCATCCCTTTAGATAACATTTTAGATTGGGAGTAGCTCACCAAAAAATAAATTGTTGCAGGGGAAGCCCAAAACTGACTTGTATCTTAGTGCAGGCTTTTGGGAACATCGGTGAGCCAATCGCACAAGCAGGAAATGACGTATCTGGGGGGTGTTCTCTATACCATCTGTGTACAGAACGCCTCCAGGTCGCCATGTTGCATTTTACAGAAAATTTCAGCTCTGCAGATTGAAAAGGAAAGGTGTGTTTGTTTGTTTGTTTGTTTGTTTGTTTTTTTTGTTTTTGTTTTTATCACATTTATGTCCAAGGTTGATTTATTTATTTTTTTTATTTGTGCACATAATAAATATGTTGCCTAAAGCAGTAGGATATAATTACCTCCCACATCACTTCTGTGCCAATCTTGGATCAAGAGGCAATCATTTGTTAATAACTTTCTATTACAATGTGGCTTATGTCGCAATTGTATACGCTAGATTTTTATTTGCTATTTTTTCCCATGTAAGTGGAGTTGCCCTTTTAATGGAGGTTTGAAACGTGTCAGAACTTTGGCATCTGTTGTCCCCATAAGGATGCGTCTCCTCACTTCTTGTCCTGGTAGCCGGTAATGAGGTCCAATCAAATGGCAACGTTTCATTTTCATTCTGACTTTTAGACCTTGGACACCATAGTTGTTTTTATTTCTCTTTAGAAAGAATGTCATTTTATAATGCTTTATGGAGTTTCGTTATGTGGAGGTTGTAGCTGTAAATACAGTTGGGAGTTCTTTAAAGGAAAGTCCCGTTATCGCCTCCTTTGTTTGAACTTCTCGGTGTTGTGTACTTCTCTCTCTCTATTATTTAATGGGGCAGGGCTCTCCGCTGGCACCTTCATTCGTCACACTGGCTCCTGCGTTGGTCTGCCTGGCTCCTGGTGTCCAATTATCTCTACCTGTAATGGAAAGCTTTCACGTCTTCTCCTCTCTTCACTGTCTACTTCCTACATCTTCTGTGTAAATAAGGTTTGGGGATTCCGCTACACTGGTGTAACTTACCTAGCTCATAGAATGGTCAATAACAACTCTGAGAGAACTGTCAGAAGAATAAAGCTAAAATTTACATCTTTGTGTTAGTTCTTTAGAGAAAAATAATCACTTTTCGGTTCTTATTGAAGTGTTGGAAAAGAATTGGAGAAATACAAGGTAACCCTTGCAATGGAGGGGGAGCACTTATTTCCTCCTATAGCAATGGTGTCCAAACTGCAGCCCTATACTTGCTTTTATCCAGCCATTGGGCCACTATTCTTCTTGCTTTCTGCAACATTGGGACATAATTCCTCCCACTGGCACCAAAGATTGGGGCACTGTTCCTCCCGCTGGCACGGGCGACAGGGAGGGGTCCTGTTCCTCCCGCTGGCACGGGCGACAGGGAGGGGTCCTGTTCCTCCCGCTGGCACCGGCGACAGGGAGGGGTCCTGTTCCTCCCGCTGGCACCGGCGACAGGGAGGGGTCCTGTTCCTCCCGCTGGCACCGGCGACGGGGAGGGGGTCCTGTTCCTCCCGCTGGCACCGGCGACGGGGAGGGGGTCCTGTTCCTCCCGTTGGCACCGGTGACAGTGGGAGGGGTCCTGTTCCTCCCGCTGGCACTGGTGACAGTAGGAGGGGAGGGGGCGCAGTTTCCTCCCGCTGGCACTGGTGACAGTAGGAGGGGAGGGGGCGCAGTTTCCTCCCGCTGGCACCGGGGTGCAGTTTCCTCCCGCTGGCCACAGTCTGGTTTGAAGGACTGTAAACTGGCCCTTCTGTTTAGAAAGTTTGGAGACCCCTTGCTCTATAGTCCTGAATGTGACGGGATCAGCTTGTCTATTGGAGAACTTTAGGCTCAGGGTTTTCTTTGTACAATTTTTTAAAACCATATGGTATGAGGTCAAACCTTAACACTTTTAAATTGTATGCAATCAGGCAGGCCCTTGTACTACGTAGTTGAAGGTAAATCTAAAGGAAATAATAATAAAAAAAAAAATTGTATAAAGTGTAGCCTCGTACACACGATGAGAATATCCAGCGAATGTCCGTGTTTTTTTTTTTTTTTTTGCATGCTAGTCTCATATCGAATATGAAGAGGCTACTAAAGTTATGAAAATTTTCATACGACTTTGGAAGTGATGTAATGCAGGGGTTGACAAATTTGCTTGGAATCTAGGAGCCAGCTAAAAAAGTTATGAGCCAGAAAACGCGCCCCGTCGCGACGAGCTTGCGCGCAGAAGCGAACACATACATGAGCAGCGACCACATATGTAAACGGTGTTCAAACCACACATGTAAGGTATCGCCGCGATTGGTAGAGCGAGAGCAATAATTCTAGCCCTAGACCTCCTCTGTAACTCAAAACATGCAACCTGTAGAGTTTTTTAAACGTCGCCTATGGAGATTTTAAAGAGTAAAAGTTTGACGCCATTCCACGAGCGGACGTAATTTTGAAGCGTGACATGTTGGGTATCAATTTACTCGACGTAACATTATCTTTCATAATATAAAAAAAAAATGGGGATAATTTTACTGTTGTCTTATTTTTTAATTAAAAAAAGTGTAATTTTTTTCCCAAAAAAAGTGCGCTTGCAAGACCGCTGCGCAAATACGGCATGACAGAAAGTATTGCAACGATCGCCATTTTATTCTCTAGGGTGTTTGGATAAAAAATATATATAATGTTTGGGGGTTCTAGTTAGAGCAGACCTGGGCAAACTACGGCCCGCGGGCCGTATACGGCCCGGCGGACCTTTTAATCCGGCCCACCCCCGCCGCCGCCGCTGCCACGTTAATCACCGCGGCGGGGAACATTAGACAGCGTTCGTCTGAACAGCTGTTTTCCCCGCCGCGCATAGACACTCCCCCTTGGACGGATCTGTCCAATCGCGAGCAAGGGGGAGTCACATAGACACTCCCCCTTGCTCGCGATTGGACAGATCCGTCCAAGGGGGAGTGTCTATGGCATAGACACTCCCCCTTGGACGGATCTGTCCAATCGCGAGCAAGGGGGAGTCACATAGACACTCCCCCTTGCTCGCGATTGGACAGATCCGTCCAAGGGGGGAGTGTCTATGCGCAGCGGGGAAAACAGCTGTTCAAACGAACGCTGTCTGTAATGTTCCCCGCCGCGGTGATAACAGTAGGCAGGGCCGGGAGGGGTCACTGTGCCCATCACACGCAGCCACTTGTGCCAACACATTCAGCCACTTGTGCCAACACATGCAGCAACTTGTGCCACCATAAATTGTCGCCACTGTGCCAATCACACGTAGCCACTGTGCCAATCACACGCAGCCACTGTTCCCATCAAACGCAGCCACTGTGCCAATCACACGCAGCCACTGTGCCAATCACATGCAGCCACTGTGCCCATCAAACGCAGCCACTGTGCCAATAACACGCAGCCACTGTGCCAATAACACGCAGCCACTGTGCCAATAACACGCAGCCACTCTGCCCATCAAACGCAGCCACTCTGCCCATCAAACGCAGCCACTCTGCCCATCAAACGCAGCCACTATGCCAATCACACGCAGCCACTGTGCCCATCAAACGCAGCCACTGTGCCATCACATGCAGCCACTGTGCCAACACACGCAGTCACTGTGCCATCAATTGTTGCCACTGTGCGCATCACACGCAGCCACTGTGCCATCAATTTTCGCCACTGTGCCCATCAAACGCAACCACTGTGCCATCACACGCAGCCACTGTGCCATCATATGCAGCCACTGTTTAATCAATTGTTATTGATTAAACAGTGGCTGCCTGTCCCCAGCCTCTGTCCCCCTCCTGTGTCATGTCCCCAGCCTCTGTCCCCCTCCTGTGTCATGTCCCCAGCCTCTGTCCCCCTCCTGTGTCATGTCCCCAGCCTCTGTCCCCCTCCTGTGTCATGTCCCCAGCCTCTGTCCCCCTCCTGTGTCATGTCCCCAGCCTCTGTCCCCCTCCTGTGTCATGTCCCCAGCCTCTGTCCCCCTCCTGTGCCATTTCCCCAGCCTCTGTCCCCCTCCTGTGTCATGTCCCCAGCGTCTGTCCCCCTCCTGTGTCATGTCCCCAGCGTCTGTCCCCCTCCTGTGTCATGTCCCCACCGTCTGTCCCCCTCCTGTGTCATGTCCCCAGCCTCTGTCGCCCTCCTGTGTCATGTCCCCAGCGTCTGTCCCCCTCCTGTGTCATGTCCCCAGCGTCTGTCCCCCTCCTGTGTCATGTCCCCAGCGTCTGTCCCCCACCTGTGTCATGTCCCCACCGTCTGTCCCCCTCCTGTGTCATGTCCCCAGCGTCTGTCCCCCTCCTGTGTCATGTCCCCAGCGTCTGTCCCCCTCCTGTGTCATGTCCCCAGCGTCTGTCCCCCTCCTGTGTCATGTCCCCAGCGTCTGTCCCCCTCCTGTGTCATGTCCCCAGCGTCTGTCCCCCTCCTGTGTCATGTCCCCAGCCTCTGTCCCCCTCCTGTGTCATGTCCCCAGCCTCTGTCCCCCTCCTGTGTCATGTCCCCAGCCTCTGTCCCCCTCCTGTGTCATGTCCCCAGCCTCTGTCCCCCTCCTGTGTCATGTCCCCAGCCTCTGTCCCCCTCCTGTGTCATGTCCCCAGCCTCTGTCCCCCTCCTGTGTCATGTCCCCAGCCTCTGTCCCCCTCCTGTGTCATGTCCCCAGCCTCTGTCCCCCTCCTGTGTCATGTCCCCAGCCTCTGTCCCCCTCCTGTGTCATGTCCCCAGCCTCTGTCCCCCTCCTGTGTCATGTCCCCAGCCTCTGTCCCCCTCCTGTGTCATGTCCCCAGCCTCTGTCCCCCTCCTGTGCCATGTCCCCAGCCTCTGTCCCCCTCCTGTGCCATGTCCCCAGCCTCTGTCCCCCTCCTGTGCCATGTCCCCAGCCTCTGTCCCCCTCCTGTGTCATGTCCCCAGCCTCTGTCCCCCTCCTGTGTCATGTCTATAACAAGTACTCGTACCAGTTTTCCAACAATGATATTTACTGCTTTTTATAAAGAAATACAATTGATTTTATGCAGTATTGAGTTTAGCCTTTTGGCCCGGCCCTCCAAAATATTTTTAGTTTCTCATGTGGCCCCATCGAAAAAATAATTGCCCACCCCTGAGTTAGAGGGAAGAAGATGGCAGTGAAAATAGTGAAAAATTACATTAGAATTGCTGTTTAACTTGTAATGCTTAACTTGTAATACCAACGGCTCACCACCAGATGGTGCCAGCTCACCAAAAAAAAAAAAAAAAAAAAATTTTTTTTTTTTTTTGCCCCCCCCTTCCAAGCCAAGTCGCCAGGACCCTATTTCTAGTCGCCATGGCGACCTGGCGCCCGGGATTTGTCGACCCCTGATGTAATGTATTCTTTTTCCCAGCATGTGTTGCCTTGGTCTAACAGATTTTTTTCGACGACTACTGTACTGATTATACGAATAGTTTGTTATGGTGTCATAAGAGAAAAATTTCTGTGCTTGTCCCCGAATATTTTTTGCTTTTGAACTGTAGTGATCGGCTCTCGAAAACTGTGAACAAGCCAACAATCGGATTATTGTACGATCGCTTTGAAAAGTGGTATTTTTCGTCTGATGTGTGGGCTTAAAGTGATTACAAAGGAATAATTATTATTATTATTATTATTATTTTTTTTAAATGCATTTCTCTATACTTGCCTGCTCTTTGCAATGGAATTGTAGTGAGGGGCCCAGACTCTCCTCTTCTCTGGTCCCCTGCCAGCGTCCTGGCCCCTCCTCCCTGTAGAGTGCCCCCGTGGGAAGCATGCTCACTTCTGGGCACCACTGCTGTGCCCATTGACACAGACAGTGGCACTTGGCCTTGCCCCACTCCATCACTGGCTTTGATTGTCCGTACTAGGAGCCAACGGCTCTCGGTGCCCCAGCAATGCTAGTGAGACCCAGAAGTGAGGGAGAAAGGCGCTGCAGACGTGCACAGCGCTGGATCGAATGAGGGCTCAGGTAAGTAAAAGGAGGGGCGGGGTTGTCAAAACCGATGCCTATACATCCACCTCTATTACACGCAGCTGCAACCACCCGCACAGAAAAACTGCGCTGTATGCACTGGGAATCGCACTTGCACCGGGAACTGCGCTGCACTTGGAGTTCCCATGCGGGCTACGATTCCAGAACTGGTGCAGGGACATGTTCTCTGCGTTACCGGAGGGACAACAGCCCAAACAAATGTGTGTTTTTTTTTTTTGGAATAATAATATAGAAAAGACAAACTGATTAGGGTTATCCAATGAACACAAAGCGGTTTCTGGCACATTCAGTAGAATAGAACACAATAGAACCTGTGTGGACATAAAGCGAAATTATGAAGAACAAGAGTTGGTTATTTCTTTATATTTGGCAGAAACCTATATATGAGTTTTTTTATATATATATTATATTTCTGTTCTGCTTCTCTGTATTAATAGCAGCGTTTTCCTTCCTTCAGTTTGGGGCGGAGTTTCGGCGATTTGCTCTGGAACGATCTAAGCCCGGGAAGTTCGATGAATTCTATGGATTACTCCAGCATGTGCATAAAATCCCCAACGTGGATGTACTTGTTGGTTACGCCGATATTCACGGGGACTTGCTGCCCATCAACAATGACGACAACTACCATAAAGCGATAACGACCGCCAACCCGCTACTGAGGATATTCCTACAGAGAAAAGGTAATTGCTTAATTAAAAAAAGTTGCTTGAATTCTAACTATAAATTCAAAGCCCCAGCTGTTCCACTGGCAAAACAATTTAAATTAATGTTCTGGTGTAGCTTAAGATGGTTCCTGTGGGGGAGACTTCCTTTAACTGTTTGCCATTGATTTGTGTCATAAAGACAGGAAATAAGGCTAAATACTTATACAGTACCTGGCTTTGATCCCGCCAGTTACCTTTCTTCCCTCTACTAAGCTGACCACACAAAGCACAGAAGCTGATCTGTGATAGTGTGGTCATTTCTCATCCTTTGGCTGATAATTCAGAGGTACAGGACACTTTGCAGATACACAGCATGCCTGTATTGGGTAATTCATCCACCATGCCCCCCAACCAATCACAGCCTGGCTCTGGCCCACGCCCCTTCCCAATCGCACCCCTCCTCTGGCGCGTGCCCCCTCCCAATCACAGCCCGCGTTTTCCATCCTCCTCGTCCAAGCAAAGCCCACCTCCCCCCCCTCCCCTGTGCGCTCAAGCACTGATCTGGTGCATAGCCCGCCTCTTGCTTTTTAAACCACTGCATCCTTAATTACCGATGAGTTTTCAGCTGTCAGTGGGCTTCCCCTGATGACAGCTGAATGTGAAAAAATAGAATGGCAAAGGACCTGGTATGGATTTGGCCCACATCATGTGTTTTTTTTTTTTTTTTTTTTTTGCTGGTATTTATTTATTTTTTTTCTTTCATTCAGTTAAGGACGCAGTGGCCGGCTTCCTGACCCGCTCATTGGCTACCAAGCTATACACAGTGTTTTAACCACTTAAGGACCGAGCCTATTTTTCAGACTCTGTGTTTACAAGTTAAAATCTTTTTCTAGCAAAAAAATAAAAATTACTTGGGACCCCAATTTTTTTTTATATATATATATATATATATATATATATATATATATATATATATATATATATATATATATATATATATATATATATATATATATATATATATATATATATATATATATATATATATATATATATATATATATATATATTTTATATATTCGAGACACCCTAGAGAATAAAATGGCAAACATTGCAATACTTAGTTACACCGTATTTGAGCAGTGGTCATTTTTTGAAAAAAATATGCTTTTTTTAAAATTAAGACAACAGTAAAGTTAGCCCGCTTTTTTATTTTTATTTTATTGTGAAAGATAATTTTACAACGTCCGTTGTAATAGAAAAAAAGGCATGACAGAACATCTTAAATATGAGATCTGGGGTCAAAAAGACCCGACATCTCATATTTACACTAAAATGCAATGCAAAAAAATGAGTCCTTTTGAAAAAAACGAAAAAAAAAAAAAACCTTTTAAGAGCATTGGGGCGGAAGTGACGTTTGGCCTCACTCAACATCCAGGCTCAGAGGAGAGCGGACGCCCCACCCCTGATAAAGTGATCTGTAGCTGAGGCCACTTTTATCTGAAAGCTGACCACCCGCTGAAGAAGAGGATACCGGGGTTATGGCAGTTAGCTGCTGCCATAACAATATTCCTCTTCTAACTGCCGATATATAACGATGGCGGGTGGTCTGGGAGTGGTTAAAGTTAAAAAAAAAAAAAACATCAAACAACGCAACACTTGTGTTTCTGGTGCGGCTCCATTGAAGTCTATTACATGCAAAAACGCAATCTGTTGCAGGGAAAAACGTCCTTGACCCTTTCCAAAAACGCAGCGGCTGAAAAACGTGTACCATAAGAAACCATGGACTGTGATGCATTTCTGAAAAGCGCACTAAAAATCGCATAGGTATGAACGTAGGGTAATGTCTGCTTTGAGGGAAAGGTCCTCTCTCCATGCGGACATCACAATTGATGTGCAGTACATTTTTTGTTGGGTAATTTGTAGCTGTGGAAGGCAAAGATCAAACCCTCATTCCCGGGTTTAGCGGCACTAATCTCACCAAAGTCATTTCTCTCTGTTGTGGCTCATTAGATGGATGTGCTGTGATATTGATATATAATGTGCTGCGTTCCCTCGGGTTCCAAAATGACGCGTCTCTCCTCATGAAGCTTCCCCACATGTTTGTATTGAGCCGGGCAAATATTTGAAGGTTTGTTTTGTAACTTTATTAATTGTGTTCCTTCTGCTACAATAACACCCCCCCCCCCCCCCCACACACTTCTGCTTTGCTGCCTCGGCAGATTCATTGTATCAGGCGCCGCTTGACGTGTGTACAGTGATGGATGGTTCTTACAATTACTTTGTGTCTCTTTCCAGAATTTTTTTTTGTTTTTTCTTTTGAAGGTCTACGCTATTTTATCATTTTAGAGTCTCTAGCCTTTTGTGTATTTTTAGACGGATGACATCTATTTTTATAAAAAAGGCAACAGAATGTGTCATTTTTTTTGCCTTTTTTGAACCATTGAATTATACTTTTTGTCTTTTTTACTTTTAGCCCTCCAATTACACTGAATGCGGCTTTGAAAAATCACGTTGGATCAGCGCGATTTCAAAGCCGCAGGACAGTGCAGTTTCATTTGCGTCTGGTCAACGCCGTTGATGCAATTTCGTGCACAGATGTCAGTGCACGTCGCACATGAAATCGTGAAAAACAGAGTTTGCTTTGAATACAAAAAATGTATTGTGTGTTTTGCTTTGTGGTGCTCAGATACAGTGTAGTTCTGCTTTAACCACCTCCCCCTGGCCATATTGAAAAAAATAACAACGGGTGCACGGTGGCTCTCGCACGCTTGCGGGCACGCAAGGGGAGATTGTCCCAGTCCCTGGGATACGGCACATTGGCAATCTCGGTAAAGAGCCGATGATGAGGCTCTTTATCCATGTGATCGACTGTGTCCATTTTTTCCTCACAGGGGAGATTGGCGCTGATCATCAGTGCAGCCCCGATGGTGCCCAGCAGTGACGCCAGTCAGTGCAGGAGAAAAAGTACTAATTTACAGAACTCGGCTGTGTCCATTTTTTCCTTACAGGGGAGATTGGCGCTGATCATCAGTGCAGCCCTGACGGTGCCCAGTAGTGATGCCAGTCTGTGCAGGAAAAAACGTATTAATTTACAAAACTCGGCTCAGCTGTGTCCATTTTTTCCTCACAGGGGAGATTGGCGCTGATCATCAGTGCAGCCGCAACAGTGACACTGATTTCTGCGAGATTGCGACACCTCAATAAATGGACCATTATCCAGCGGTTACTTTTGGCTGTGCCCGCTTTCACAGGGGGAAGGTGAACGCAATGTTATAGACAAGAACGCATTTCATAGGGAATGGCCGGGATTCATAAAGTTGGTCACCGTCTACCACCACTTTTTAAGGTGCTCTTCAACACCGGGCACGTTCACCCCCTTCCTGCCCAAACCAATCCTCAGCGCTGTTGCACTTTGAATGACAATTGTGCAATGCTGTACCCAAACAACATTTTTATCATTTTTTTTCTTTATAGATGACAGGTAGAACTTCCTTTTGTTGGTATTGAATCAATGCGTTTGGTTGTTTTTTTGTTATGTTTGGCAAACATAAATAAATAAAAAAAAATAAAGTTTTTCTTAGTTTCTTATGAAGTTTTGTAGGGCTGCAACTAACGATTGTTTTCATAATTGATTAGTTGGCCGATTTATTGTTTTTCGATTAATCAGTTAATAACCTTTAAAGTAATTTTGCTGCGATTTGCATTTTTTTTTTTTTTGGCCAATTTGTTGTTTGGTAGATAAAAAAAAAACACAAATTTTAAAAACGTATTACATGCTTTTCTGCAGCTTCTCCATTGAAGTATATTGAACCAAAAAAAATAAAAAATGGCACAGGTGTGCATTAAAAAAAGTCCTTGCCCTTTACAAATATTTGGCAGCAGAAGAAAAAATCATGGATGTGAACGTGTCCCATAGGAAACAATGTAAATGAACTGTAGTGTGTTTCTGCAAAAAGCACCAAAAAACACGAAGGCGTGACCCCCGGCCTGAGATGTTTAGTAACATAATGGGGTAAAAAACTAAAATAAGTAAAAAAAGAGCAAATAATCGCTACTGTAAGGGGGTAATTTTTTACTGTGGTACAGTGAAAGTAATATTTACAGTAGCCATTTGCTATTTATGTACAAAAAGGGATATTATTATTTTAACCCCATTATGTTACTGGCCGATTAATTGATTATGAAAATAGTAATCGATTATGAAATTAATCGATTAGTTGTCGAGTAATCGATTAGTTGTTTCGGCCCTAAAGTTTTGTAAATGGGTATTTTTTTCTCCTGCACCGCCAGACACTAATGGGGCTGCACTGACGGGGGCTGCACCGATGGGCGGCCCCCTTCGGTGCGGTTCCATTAGTGTCTGTCGGTGTCGCCCTATTAGCGCCTGTCGGTGCAGGAGAAAAAGTACTCATTTACAAAACTTTATAAGAAACTAAGAAAGTGCCCGTCGGTGCGGCCCCATTGTTGCCCGTCGGTGCAGGAGAAAAAGTACTCCTTTACAAAACTTTATAAGAAACTAAGAAAAAACTTTTTTTTATTTATGTTTGCCAAACATAACAAAAAAAACACCAAACTCATTGATTCAATACCAACAAAAGGAAGTTCTACCTGTCATCTAAAAAGAAAAAATGATAAAAATGTTGTTTGGGTACAGCATTGCGCAATTGTCATTCAAAGTGCAACAGCGCTGAGGATTGGTTTGGGCAGGAAGGGGGTGATCGTGCCCGGTGTTGAAGAGCACCCTAAAAATTGGTGGTAGACGGCGACTAACTTTATGAATCCCGGCCATTCCCTACGAAATGCGTTCTTGTCTATAGCATTGCGTTCACCTTCCCCCTGTGAAAGCGGGCACAGCCAAAAGTAACCGCTGGATAATGGTTCATTTATTGAGGTGTCGCAATCTCGCAGAAATCATTGCGCACTCGAGTTACGGTAAGACAATCGAGTAGCAGAAGCCAAAACCTATTCCGCCTCGGGCCGTTTCCTATAGGGTAACAAACGGGCTTTTCTTCATTCTTCCTCCTTATTTCATGTGGTTTTGTTTCTGCGCTTTATTCGGTGAAATCATTTGATTGGGTGCGTCATCTGACCCACGCCGGGAGTCGCAGGCTCGGCTTCATCCTATGGAGATCGTCTTCTCCATCCTTATTGTGATGTGACCTCCATTCATACAAACTTTCCTTTGAGCAGGAAGTTTTACTGCCGTTGTTTTTCACTTTTTATTGGCGAGACAGACTTTTACGTGTGAGACTTGGCACGTGGCTCGAGGTTTAAATGGAAATTCATTTTAACTCCTTTCTCCCCAATTATTCAAGCTGGAACGTGTTGGCTGACTACCCTCGTGACCTTGCAGTGCCGGGGTTCACAGTTCAGTTCCCACCAGAGCTCGGTCTACAGTCCCAGAGTTGCCCCATCGTTCATTAAAGTGGTTGTAACCCCAGTGAGGTGACTGGCCTCGGGTGATACACAGAGCTGAGACAAATTCTCCTACATAAGTTGTACCTGTTTATCTGCAGCCATCTTTCCCCTACATCAGGGGTCTCCAAACTTTTCAAACAAAGTGCCAGTCTGCTGTCCTTCAGACTTTAGGAGGGCCGGATTGTGGCCAGTGGGGGTAGAAAATGTCCCTGGCCCAGCATCGGTGAGAATAAATATAGCGTCAGGGTTGGTGGTCAGCAGGAGGGGTAGTGCCCCATTTATTGGTATTAGTAGGAGGAGGAGTGTCCCATTATTAGTATTGGGAGGAGGAGTAGTGCCCCATTATTGGCATGGGGGTGAGTAGTGCCCCATTATTGGCATGGGGGGTGAGTAGTGCCCCATTATTGGCATGGGGGGGGTAGTGCCCCATTATTGGCATGGGGGGGTAGTGCCCCATTATTGGCATGGGGGGGGGGAGTAGTGCCCCATTATTGTCTTTGGGGGGGGGTAGTGCCCCATTGGCATTGGGGGGGGGGGGTAGTGCCCCATTGGGGGGGGTAGTGCCCCATTGGCATTGGGGGGGGGGGGGTAGTGCCCCATTGGCATTGGGGGGGGGGGGGAGTGCCCCATTGGCATTGGGGGGGGGGGGTAGTGCCCCATTGGCATTGGGGGGGGGGGGAGTGCCCCATTGGCATTGGGGGGGGATAGTGCCCCATTATTGGCAATGGGGGGGGGATAGTGCCCCATTATTGGCAATGGGGGTGAGTAGTGCCCCATTATTGGCAATGGGGGTGAGTAGTGCCCCATTATTGGCAATGGGGGTGAGTAGTGCCCCATTATTGGCAATGGGGGTGAGTAGTGCCCCATTATTGGCAATGGGGGTGAGTAGTGCCCCATTATTGGCATTGGGGGTGAGTAGTGCCCCATTATTGGCATTGGGGGTGAGTAGTGCCCCATTATTGGCATTGGGGGTGAGTAGCGCCCCATTATTGGCATGGGGGGGGTAGTAGTATTCCATCATTGGGATCAGTGGAAGACCTTGTGCCCCATTATTTGCTTTGGACAAAGACATTGTGCCCCATTGCTGGTGTCCGTGGGAGGAACTGTTCCTCATATCATTGGGAGGAATAGTAGTGCCCCAAGGGCCAGATAAAGGCTAGCCAAGGGCCACATCTGATGTAAATACTGCCATATTTTTAGTCTGGCCATGTGATCCGGCCCTTTTGTGTCAGCCAGTGGTGGCTGCAGGGGAGAAGAGGAAGCGCTAACAGCTTGGGACGTGGGAGCCTATAAGTGACGCCATCACCCCTGGAATTCCCAGCTGTTGTCAGACACTCTCTCCTCTCCCCTGCAGCTGCCCCTACATGACACAAGATCATGTGACCCGAGCAGACAGGAAAAGGGTAAGTGTAGGTGTTATGAAGGGGGTGAGGACATTAGGACTAGTTGGGTTTCAGCTGGAGTTCTACTTTAAGACCATTGTACCTTTTTTGTCTATTAATAAATTCTGCAGCCCACTGGACCTGTCCTCACCTTTGTCCATCTTTATGGTGTGGTCCTGTCAGCAGCTCCATAGCCTTGCTTCACATAATGAATATCCTCCCCGGGTCCCCTTCAGCCTGAGTGTGCGCGCCGCGGCCCCATTCATTCCTATAGGGAGCTGTATTCATGGCAACCTCCGGCGGTACTGCAGAGTACAGCTTCTCCCCATAGGAGGATATAGGGACGCAACCTGCATGCTGAAGAGCTCCCGGCAAGGACGTTTTCTGGAGCAAGGCTGTGCGGCGCCCAACGGGGCTGCACCAAGGACAATGCCGAGTGTATATAAGGCCGAGTGTATGTATGTGATTGGCTGCAAGGACAACTTGTACTAAAGGTACTATCGCCCTTAAAAAAAAAAAAAAGGATTCTCATTACTAATTCTGCCGTGATTTACACATCACGAGGGAAATGCTGGCCCGGATTCACGTAGCTCGGCGTTTCTTTCTGCCGGCGTAACGTATCTCGGATACGTTACGCCGCCGTAAATTAGGGCGCAAGTTCCGTATTCTGAAAGAACTTGCGCCCTAAGACGTGAACGTAACTTACGTACAGCCCTATTTGCGAACGACTTACGCAAACGATGTAAAATTTTCAAAGTTCGGCGCGGGAATGACGTCCGTACTTAACATAGGATACGTCTCATATAGCAGGGGTAACTTTACGCCGGAAAAAGCCTAACGTAAACGACGTAAAAAATGCACCGGGGCGGACGTATCTTAGGGAAATCTATGCGTAACTGATTCTAAGAATCGGGCGCATAGATACGACGCTGCAACTCAGATCTGAAGATACTCCATCGTAACTCCTTTGTGGATCTGGGCCGCTGTGTGTTGGATAACTTGTCTCTTTGAAGACGGAAGATAAAATCCCAACTGACAGCAAACATTTTTTTGTTACTAATAGAAGAAAGTGGGTAACTTTTATAATGGGGACAAATGGAATACGTAAATCATTGTCTGTAGACCGAGAATTGTGCTGGAACTATCTACCTTCATTGGGCATGCACAGGGGGTGTGCCTGGTGTGCCTGGGCCCACCCTTATCTCTACATGCAGTGCTGATTCATCCCACTGCCCGGTGATCTGCCGTGCTGGTTCCAGCTATCGTGGAAGTTCCAGCGCATGCGCAAACTGATGTGCTGAGACGGTTCCAGCTATCGGGAAAGTTCCTTCACTGACTGCGCAGGCGCAAACTTGCTGAAGGAAATCCCCGAACCGCGGCCGACATCCAGGGCGACGTGGATTTCGAGGTAAGTGGCCAGTCGGCCTCACGTCCTCGCTCCGCTCGCTCGGCCTCCTGGCTCTTTTTTTAACATCCTCCAATCCACGGGGATGTTAAAGAATGAGCCTGGATGCTGACCGAGGTTCGGGGATTTCCGTCGGGAAGTTTGCGCCTGCGCAGTCGGTGAAGGAACTTCCCCGCTAGGGGAAAATTGAGGACAAGTCACCGGCAGTGCTGCTGACTTCCCTACTCTCCCCCCAGCTGCTGCAGGGAATGTTTCAGGATGGAGAGCGGGGGAAGGGGCTAAAGAATATCATTTGCCAGCACCTTCCTTTTCTAAATGAACACACTCGCTCACTGTGTCCCTTCATAACTGAAGAATAGTAAGCTGTGTTTACTATGCTTCAGTTTGTGAATGAACAGGAAGCCGCTTGGCACATTCATTCACTGGCGTGTGTCAATGTGTGTTGGAGCTTTGTGGGCTGCACGTCGTAATGCAATGGGCTGTGCACACCTAGGTCTACCCTATATGTGCACAGCGTCTTCTTTCCCACAGCTGTCCCCTGCCAGGGAGGAAGGGTATATGTCATCTCTGTCGTCCTCTTCAGTTATGCCGTCCTCCGTTTCATAACCCCTCCCCCGTGTTCCCAGGAAAAGTTACTGTTGCTGGGTGCGGGGGAGGGGTGCAGTTTGGGATTGGTGGTAAGGTATTAAAAGAATGTTACATAGTAACATAGTTTAAGGTTGAGAAACTCGGGTCCATCCAGTTTAACCTGTGTGTGTTGTGTGTGTTTTTTATTCTCTAACAATTCCCATGAGGTTGTAGACATTCTCAGCTGGTTCCACATCCTAGGGGAGGAAGTTCCACATTTTTTGCTGCTCTAACTGTAAAGAACCCTTTCTGCAATGTTAAAGGGGTTGTAAAGGTACAATGTTTTTTTCCTAAATATCTTCCTTTACCTTAGTGCAGTCCTCCTTCACTTACCTCATCCTTCCATTTTGCTTTTATATGTCCTTATTTCTTCTGAGAAATCCTCACTTCCTGTTCTTCTGTCTGTAACTCCACACCGTAATGCGAAGAAACCCCCTTAGCTCATCGGTCATAGGAAATGCTTCTTATCTAATGCAGTTACCATAGAAGTCTACAGGGCTGAAATCGCACTGGAGTCTCGCCCAAACTGCACGCCACTGAGTTGCATTGGCGGCATCATGTGATTCTGTACGATTTTTCCCGACTTTGGTGGGTGTAAAAAGATATCTGCTTGGCGACTGCAGACTGTGTAGGCTTACTGCGGGGTGTACCAAGATGGCCGTGACGGAATGTCACTTCGGTTACAAGATTTGACAGGTCACCTAATCTGATGGAACACCTACTCGTTTCAGGTACTGGATTGGTGTCCCTGTAGATCCCAGTATGCTTCCACGTTTCACAGGGTGATGGGTTTAACAGGGTTAGAAGAAACCCCCTGAGCTCCTCAGTCATAGGAAATGCTTCTTATCTAATTGCCATTTCTGTGAATTACCATAGAAGTCTACAGAATGCTATCCTTGCAGACTTTAACCTCGTACATTTACCAGAACACACATTTTTCTAAAGAAGTGCTTAGGTAGGACATGCTAATGCCAACATCAGGCACTGTGCAGAGATGTATTTTGTGTTCTAGTTCTGAAGTTATGAGCGCAGCCTGAGGTGAGGGAATATTTTGAGGTCCCGTTGTCTGCAGGTCCATGTTGCTGGTAATTAGGACTGACAAATTATCTAATGTTGCTTGGTGATGCTGCTGTGTATACCCAGGAGCGACACAAGCTGCTCATTAGTAACAAGAATGCCGCAGCACTGCCTTGGTGACGTCTTGGGACTGCCAACAACAATGGAGTGGTGGAGATCAGAGATACGGGTGCAAGGAATGGCCTCTGGTTACCTGGGCAGTTATTTTCTGTGCTGTCAGGCTATCCGGATTTGTGTACCCCTTTCACCCAGAAGATGGAGTCTTCCATTTAGAGAGCCTACGTTTTTCTTCTTGGGGAGGCTCGATGCCACCACCTAAAATGTTCTGACCTCTGCCTGAATTCCGAGTTTGCTTAAGGCACCATTTAGATCTAAGCATTCTGCTGTTAATGGCACCCCAAGCACGGCCAGCAGATGCGCGTTTTCACATGTGAAAAACACATGGTTATAAAAAATTACCCAAAAAAGGTGCATGATCTTTGGTGCGCATAGAGCGGACTATTAAAATAAATGCGTGTAGCGCGAAAACCCAGCGCTCCAATGTGAATTGTTCCTTCGCTCTAGGGTCATCGGTTCAAATCCCGAACGGCACTTCCGGCGTGAAGTTTGTATGTTCTGTGTGTTTCCTCCCACACTCCAAAGACATGCTGGTCGGTTAATTGGCTCCTGTCTAAATTGGCCCTAGTATGTACAGTGCCTTAAAGTATTCATACCCCTTGAAATTTCCACATTTTCTCATGTTAAAACCACAAATTTAAATGTATTTTATTGGGATTTTATGTGATAGACCAACACAAAGTGGCACATAATTGTGAAGTGGAAGGAAAATGATAAATGGTTTAAAAAAAAAAAAAAATGCTCTAGCAAAGCGCGGTGACATACAACACGTACGACGGCACTATAAAGGGGAAGTTCCATGCGGATGGCGCCACCCTTTGGGCTGCTTTAGCTGATTCTGTGTTAGTAAAAGACGATTTGCGCTTTTCTGTCTGTTACAGCGTGATGAATGTGCTTACTCCATTATGAACGGTAGTTTTGCCAGAATGAGCGCTCCCGTCTCATAACTTTTTTTCTGAGCATGTGCTGGTTTTTCACGTCTAAGCCCACACACGTTAATTTTTTACAACCCGAAAAACGACATTGTTTAAAACGGTGTTAAAAAATGCAGCATGTTCGATTTTTTTTTTTTTTTTTTTTTTTTTTTTTTTCAGAACCCGAAAAATTATGTGAAGCGCCCATACCATCGTTTTTTACATGCCGAAAAATGATCGTGTGTACGCGGCATTAGTCTTTTGACTAAAATGCCATTTTAGTTTTGGTCGTATTTTAGTCATCTCAATTGTTTAAGTCGTATTTTTAGTCTACTAAAATAGTATTCATTTAGTCGACCAAAATGTTTTAGTCGACGAAATTAACACTAATAGGTAGATTCAGAGATAATGGTGCAAAGTTGCGGCGGCGTAGCTTAGCGTGTTTAGGCTACACCGCTGTAAGTTAGCGAGGCAAGTACTTGATTCTCAAAGTACTTGCCTGCTAAGTTACGGCGGCGTAGCCTAAAGCGGGCGTAAGGGCGCCTAATTCAAATGTGTGTATGGGGGCGTGTTTTATGTTAATGGGGCGTGACCTTGCGTTTTTGACTGTTTTTTTTTAACTGCACATGCGCCGGGCGCCTACATTTCCCAGCGTGCATTGCGGCTAAGTACGCCGCACGGGCCTATTGATTTCGATGTGGACGTAAACTACGTAAATCCCTATTCACGGACGACTTGCGCAAACGACGTAAAAATTTCGAAGCGGGAACGGCGGCCATACTTTAACATTACTATTCCATCTATTAGATGGAATAACTTTAGGCCTGATAATGTGTTACGGAAATGGCGTAAATGTACTGTGGCGGCCAGGCGTACGTTCGTGAATCATGGTATTTACTCATTTACATTTTCTACGCCGACCGCAATGGAAGCGCCACCTAGCGGCCAGCCTCAATATTGCAACCTAAGATAGGACGGCCCAAGCCGTCGTATCTTAGATATGTTTAAGCGTATCTCTGTTTGAGAATACACTTAAACATAAGTCGGCGTAGATTCTGAGTTAGGTCGGCTCATCTACTGATAAGCCGACCTAACTCTTTCTGAATCTACCTATAAATGTCTATAAAGCCATTTCTCACCACTGCGACAGTTTATCACAATCCACCACCCTACGAATGAAAAATAGAACTTAAAGGAACACTAGGCAGATTTTTTTTTTTTTTTAAAACAAACATGTTATAATTACCTCCACTGTGCAGCTCGTTTTGCACAGAGTGTCCCCGAATCCGGTCTTCTCGGCGGCTGTCTCAGCTTCTCCTCGCAAAAGCTTTCCACCTTCATGCGAGCGAGCTCGCATGGTGGAAAGCTTTTGCTAGCGCGCTCCCGTAATATAGCCACCGACTGTATCACTCGGGCCCGCCCCCCAGCGTCATCTGCTGTGATTGACAGCAGCGCCAGCCAGGGGTCAGGTAAGTAAAACGGGGGGGGGTACCGTCGGATGTTTTTTCACCTTAATGCATAGGATGCATTAAGGTGAATAAACATTTACCTTTACAACCCCTTTTACCGTATTTATTGGGGTATAGCGCGCACCCCTAAAGTTGCAGCGGATTCCTGTGGAAAAAAGTTTTTTTGTACTTAGTTTTGGTGTCTTGTGCGGCGTCCATCGGCGCCCTCGTCGAGTCCCGCGTCCGTCTGCGGCTTCGGGTGTCCTCTTCGTCGCGTCCTCCCCGCTTGTTTTTCCGCGCCGAGTTTGAATACTGCGCCGACATATACAGAGCGCAGTACACTTGTGTATTGTCGGGCAGGCTTGGCAACTCTCGCGCTGACGTCCTGTACGTCCAGGACGTGAGCGCGGAAGGAGCTGAGACTGCCCGACTATACCCGAGTGTACTGCGCTCGGTATATGTCGGCGCAGTATTGAAACTCGGCGCGGGAAATCGGGTATCGGTGTATACCGCGCACCCACGATTTTGCCCTGATTTTCAGGGCAAAAAAGTGCAGGGTATACGCAGATAAATACGGTAATTGAATGCCAATTGTGACATCTTGACAAAGTTCCAACAACAAATGAACTGTGTGATGCGTGGGGATCAGTACGCTGGCTCTGTATCCTTCCACCGGTGGCTGTGCGTTCAGCGGAGATGAGACGGGTCACCCAGCACAAGGAGAGGGCAATGACCGGTCTTCATTACAAGAACACAAAGCACGTGAAGGTTCAAGGACAAACACACCTGCCTCTTGTATTTGCTCACCTTGGAGTTCAGCTTTAACAAAGGGATCGGCTCCTTTATTGTCTGACACTATTATCTCAAATATCATTGAAAACATTTAGACCTGTGAGAGTCTCCTCCTCCTGAAGGTGGTGTGAAACCTCTCATTTTCCACCAAACAGCTTGAAGCCATCTTTCCACACAGATCGGTAACACATGTCACCTGTCAGACCTCTCCAAGAGGTCACATGTAAGGATACAGCTGACGGGGAAATACTTTAACCTGGAAATTCAGGTTTCTGCTCTTTTTACTGCTCTCTCCTGATGGAAGCACACGTGGAAAGTTGTGACGCTCCTATACTGTGTAGGACAATCTAGCCCTTCCTTATTGTGTATTTAACCTGCGAGGTTGGCGTGTGGTATTTCCATATCTTGGACTGATGACGACAAGCAAGCTAGATACAGCCATATACACTTTAGATAAATGGTTTTACCTCTGTTTGTAATCTAATGTTTCTGATTACATTCCATTATCGGTGCATAAAAGGGAACAGAAGACATCTTTTTAATGACTGTAGTGTAACCTCTTGCTGCCCATGTAACCCATATGTGCAGCGACAACGCCCAGAAGCCACGCACGGACAGCAGAGGTTTCTACGCTAAGATCGCACTTCCCAGCGCGCTGACTGAGCTGTCGAAGACGACTGTCACTAGTAGTGATCTGGAGCCAGTGTGGGCGAGCGCCTGATCATGTGACCACTGTCATGGCCAATCAGAAGTTGTGTTTTTTTGCTTCCCCAGGCATAATAGCCCAGTTAAAGGGAGAAAGAAAGTTACCGCTCCAGGTGGATTGTGTTAGGATGATCAGTATGGTCTCGGGAGATCAAGGGTGCTGGCAATGCACAAGGCAACAAATGGGAAAAGAAAATATGGACAACCGCACTCCAAAAAACCTTGATGGTTGTCTTTATTTAACCACTTGATCACTGGGCACGTAAACCCCCTTAAAGTGGAGTTCCACCCAAAAATGGAACTTCCGCTTATCCCACTCCTCACCCCCTTATTTGGCATGTAATTTTTTTTGGGGGGGGAGTGGGGGCTTCAGGAGAAGGGGACTTCCTGTCCCACTTCCTCCTTCCGCCGAGGCGCTGCAAAGGCGATTAAGCTTAATCGCCTTTTGGCAGCCCCTCCCTGTAGGCGATCGCCTAGGACACGTGACAGGTCCTAGGCGATCGCCTGTCCAATCAAACAGCGCCGGGCCGCGTGCATGCGCAGTGCCGCTCGCGCATGCGCAGTGGGTGCCCGGCCGTGAAGC
Source organism: Rana temporaria (assembly GCF_905171775.1). NCBI lineage: Eukaryota > Metazoa > Chordata > Amphibia > Anura > Ranidae > Rana > Rana temporaria. The sequence continues at coordinate 10,713,337 of NC_053500.1, read as the reverse complement.
CGAAAGCTGTCACGGCCGGGTGCCCACAGTGACAATGAAGACGCCGGGGAGGGGGGGAGAGGAGCGGAGCCCCGGCCGGCGCGTCGCTGGAGCAGGTAAGTGTCTGTTTATTAAAAGCCAGCAGCTACACTTTTTGTAGCTGCTGACTTTGAATAAACATAAATATTGGCTGGAACTCCCCTTTAATAACCAGACCAATTTTCAGCTTTCGGTGCTCTCACAATTTGAATGACAATTACTCAGTCATACAACATTGTACCCAAATGACAGCTTTCTTTTGGTGGTATTTAATCACCGTTGGGTTTTTTATTTTTTGTGCTATAAGAGAAAAAAGACTGAAAATTCTGTAAAAAAAATATAAATTTTTCTTTGTTTCTGTTATAAAATTTAGCAAATTTTGTATTTTTTTCTTCATTCTTTTGCATAAATGTGAAAGATGAAGTTACGCCGAGTAAATAGATACCCAACATGTCACCCTTCAAAATTGCACACGCTCGTGGAATGGCGCCAAACTTCGCTACTTAAAAATCCCCATAGGCGACGTTGCAGGGTAGTGTGGGGTAGTGCAGAGTAGTGTGGGGTAGTGCAGAGTAGTGCAGAGTAGTGTGGGGTATTGCAGAGTTGGGGCAGGGATGGATGGCTGAATCTGTGACTGCATTTGTCACAGATCCAGCCCACAGCACATGTCTAATGAAAAGTGATCAAAGATGCCATTGGTTGTGTGTTTTAACTCCCAACAATGTGTAGGGAGGGCCTAGAAGGATGCAGACTTGCAGAGATGGGGTTTCAGAGTTCCCACCGCACTCTCTACAGTTTTCTTCTCCAGGAGATGGGAGGATGGGTTGGAATGTTTCAGATGTGCGTGTCCAGAGATGAATAAAGCATGAGAGTCGGGCTCCACAGGTGCTCCTATTCTTCTCCTCCATCACAGAAACCTTATCCTCCCGTCTGATCACTTTTACTCACAGAAGACCAGCAGGCTTCTAATTCAGAATCTCTCCTAACAATACATTGGTATGTCTGTGAAGGTTCTCATCTATCCAGGTTGTGGTGTATCTAGTAGTATAGGGGCCCATTCACACTAGGAAGTGCATGTGAATCGCACAGGAACGCTGTGCAATGGATGCTTAGTTCTGTGAAGTGCGATTTCAGCCCATTCATTTTAAATGGCCTGAAATCATACTGCACCCAAACCAGTGCATGCACTACTTTTTTTTTTTTTTTTTTTTAAATGCACGGAATCCGAAATTCCATAGTTATTTTTGTACCATGCGATCTGGTGCGGGGGGATGGTGTTGATGTTAAGGGGGTAGGGGACATTACTGTAGGGGGAGGGTGATGTAAAGGGGGCCAGAGGACACTACTGTCTGGGTGATTTGATGTGAAAGAGGGCAGAAGATACTGGGGCCAAAAAAACGAATCGATTATGAAATTAATCGATTATGAAAATTGTAATCGATTAAACGGCCAGTAACATAATGGGGTTAAAAAAACAAAAATTAGCCCTTTATAGTACAAAAAAGCAAATCGCTACTGTAAATATTACTCTTACTGTCCCACGGTAAAAAAAAAAATTAACCCCCTTACAGTAGCGATTATTTGCTCTTTTTGTACTTATTTTTGTTTTTTTAACCCCATTATGTTACTAAACATCTCAGGCCTGGGTCACACCTCTGTTTGTTTTTTGATGCTTCTTGCAGAAACGCACTACAGTTCATTTACATGTTTTCCTATGGGACACGTTCACACCCATGATTTTTTTTTTTTTTAGCTGCTGTGTATTTTGGAAAGGGCAAGGACTTTTTAACGCAAAACGGTGCCATTTTGTTTTTTTTGGTTCAATATACTTCAATGGAGAAGCTGCAGAAAAGACTGGTATCTGAACCCAGTCACTTGGACTGGTAACTACTGGTATCTGAACCCATTCACTGGTACTGGTATCTGAACCCATTCACTGGTACTGGTATCTGAACCCATTCACTGGTACTGGTATCTGAACCCATTCACTGGTACTGGTATCTGAACCCATTCACTGGTACTGGTATCTGAACCCATTCACTGGTACTGGTATCTGAACCCATTCACTGGTACTGGTATCTGAACCCATTCACTGGTATCTGAACCCAGTTACTGGTATCTGAACCCAGTTACTGGTATCTGAACCCAGTTACTGGTATCTGAACCCAGTCACTGGTATCTGAACCCAGTTACTGGTATCTGAACCCAGTTACTGGTATCTGAACCCAGTTACTGGTATCTGAACCCAGTCACTGGTATCTGAACCCAGTCACTGGTATCTGAACCCAGTCACTGGTATCTGAACCCAGTCACTGGTATCTGAACCCAGTCACTGGTATCTGAACCCAGTCACTGGTATCTGAACCCAGTCACTGGTATCTGAACCCAGTCACTGGTACTGGTATCTGAACCCAGTCACTGGTACTGGTATCTGAACCCAGTCACTGGTACTGGTATCTGAACCCAGTCACTGGTACTGGTATCTGAACCCAGTCACTGGTACTGGTATCTGAACCCAGTCACTGGTACTGGTATCTGAACCCAGTCACTGGTACTGGTATCTGAACCCAGTCACTGGTACTGGTATCTGAACCCATTCACTGGTACTGGTATCTGAACCCAGTCACTGGTACTGGTATCTGAACCCAGTCACTGGTATCTGAACCCAGTCACTGGTATCTGAACCCAGTCACTGGTACTGGTATCTGAACCCAGTCACTGGTACTGGTATCTGAACCCAGTCACTGGTACTGGTATCTGAACCCAGTCACTGGTACTGGTATCTGAACCCAGTCACTGGTACTGGTATCTGAACCCAGTCACTGGTACTGGTATCTGAACCCAGTCACTGGTACTGGTGTGTGGACCCAATCACATCCCCAGCAGGAACATTTTGGTGATCCATTTCCATATATTTTCTGGAATGTGATCTAAATGCTAAAACTGAAGAGAACAAGGCACTTCCACCATCTTTCCCACGTTGTTCTCTTCACCCTTTCCCTGGAAGTTGTACTTGTGTTCCTTGCTGACTGTGAAGTTTTAAAACCTATGAAGCAGCCGTAGAGAGTTGGGAGGTGCTGACTCTGATTATTTTCTGTCATTCATAGGCTGTGTGTTGGGATCTGTGCCAGAGGCCCTTGTGCTCTGTTCTTGTAATCATTAGTCAGGGAAGGGGGACACAAGTGGCTTTTGTTCCCGGTGTGTGTTAACCCGCAGAATTCACCAGCGGCTACTTTATTCCTGCAGCACCAGGTTCTGGTTTCCTTACTGCAAGAAACTGTCTGCGGGGCTTCTGGGGGAAATGTCGCTGGTAAAACCCAACTGCTAAACGTACTCGTTCAGTGGGGCCCCAAATTCATACCTTATTCCTTGCCCCCCCCCCGCCCCATCGGCTTGCACTCTCCTCTGAATAAAGCTCAACCACCCAACCCCCCCCCCCCCCCCCCCCCCCAATCATAGAGTGCAGGACTGTGGGCCTCAGAGCTGGGAAGTTAAACCATTTTGGGGCACCGGTGTGTAGCCAAACCCAACAGCAAAAAATAGTTGGTATTGTAGCTGACTGTTACTTGGGCAAGTCGCGGACCAGGGATACGCAATTAGCGGACCTCCAGCTTTTGCAGAACTACAAGTCCCATGAGGCATAGCAAGGCTCTGACAGCCACAAGCATGACACCCAGAGGCATGATGGGACTTGTAGTTTTGCAACAGCTGGAGGTCCGCTAATTGCATATCCCTGCCATAGCCTGTATGAGCTTCTTTTCATGCAACCACAGGTTGCAGGAAAGCAATTTGCACAATTTCCACATCAACACAGTCGGCGGAATCCCTCCTGCCAAGCCGTTGTCTGCTCCCGATGGCAACGCCCCCCCCCCCCTCACCACCACCAAAGACAGTGGCCCAGATTCAAGAAGCAATTGCGCCTGTGTAACCGTAGGTTACACAGCGCAATTGCTTACTTGCCCTGGCGTTACGAATGCTCCTGATTCAGGAACATCGTAACGCCGACTGCAGCCTAAAATCTGCGTGGCATAAGGCTCTTATGCCCGCATATCTTAGGCTGCATTCTAGCGATTCTCGTTGTGCTCAGTGTATAGTATGCAAATTGCATACTAACACCGATTCACAGCGTTGCGCGAGCCCTGCGTACGCAATTTGCGTACGTCAGGTTTCGCGTAAGGTTGCACATCCTAAAAGCAGGGGCAGCCAATGCTAAAGAATACCCGTCGTTCCCACGTCGCGAAATTTGAAATCTACGTAGTTTGCGTAAGTGATTCGTGAATGGCGCTGGACGCCATTCACGTTCACTTTGAAGCAAATGACGTCCTTGCGACGTCATTTGCAGTAATGCACGTCGGGAAAGTTTCCCGACGGAGTATGCGCTCTACGCTCGGCGCGGGAGCGCGCCTAATTTAAATGATTCCCGCCCCCTACGGGATAATTTACATTAGGCGCCCTTACGCAGGGCAAGTTTACACAGCGCACACGCAATTTACGGAGCTACTGCTCCGTGAATCGCGGGTAGCGCAGGAAATTTGCGGGGGCGCAGGGCAAAAACGCTGCCCTGCGCCTCCGTAACTAAGGGGCAAATCTACCTGAATCCGGGCCCGTGATTATTGCTAGGAGCTATAGCAGCACTAGCGATAATTGCAACTGAATCCAGCAGGCTGGTTGTACCCAAGTTGATCAATTGATCCAGCCTGCCCACACACTATTCGAGTCTTGGCTGGTTCCTGCTGAACCAGCCAAGATTGGAACCGTCTATGGCCGGCCGTCCTTAGATGTGGTGGCTGCAGTTTTCTATGTTGGAAACATTTATCTCCTTTTTTATTTTAACTCCATTCCTGTCCTAGAGTGACAACTCCTTAAAATGGGGACTGTTAGCACTACAGAGCACCTCCCTCTCCTGAAAATGGGGAGGGGTTTTGTAGTCTTCAGAGATCGCAGGAAACTATGCTAACTGATCAGTCCAGCACCGGGACTGGGAGTTGGAGAACCGGCACCAGCTGGGCTTTAGTTGTGCTTCAGTGATGGTGTGTTTTAGGATAATACTGATAGGGGGAGAGAGCAGAGTAAGATAATCAGTGTAGGAGAGAGCAGAGTAAGATAATCAGTGTAGGAGAGAGCAGAGTAAGATAATCAGTGTGCTGCTTCTATATTTACTGTTCAGTAATAGGCTTTGGGGGAGGGGGGGGGGGGACAACCTGGGCTCAGAGGATATGGGTTGAGTGGTGCTGACCATCAGACTGAGGACATCTAGTGGCAGAAAATAGTACTGCAGGAGTCTGCTGCTTCCCCTGATTTCCAGATTCCTGATTGTATTTGTGCTGGGAGTGAATATTCAGATTCCTGTGTCAGTCCATTCATAGCGGACTTTGTAAAGTGATGTTCTGGCTCCTCCAGGCTTGGACCTGATGGATGGCGATGCTGACAGTTATCCTGGATACAAGCCGAGGAAGAAGCGTCTCCGCCATTTCTACGTAATGAATTGTAAGCATTCGTTTTTCAGTCAGTTGCTGAAACAAACAAAAAAAAGCACCCCCCCAACTCTACTGTATCTTTTATTCCTACCCCCCCCCCCACCCCCCCATGTGCGGAACACTGCTGAGATGGACATGCTGCGCAATACATGAAGGGATCTGAATCCCGATCACAGCAGAAAATAAAATCGCAGCTTTCCTTTTTAAAGCTTACAGATGTCAGGCAACCTTCACTTAGCGTCTACCTCCACACAAGGCTGTCGCTGGGGGGGGGGTACATATATATATTTAATAAGGTGGCCGTTTTTTTGGCTCTGTATAACAGGAGGCATTGTTACTGCGGCAGATAATGGAGTCTCTGGAACTCCCAGCTTGGGACGTACACTTCAATTGTGTATTTGGCAGATGGCCAGCAGGTGCCGACTCTTCCTGCCATGGTAAAGGGCACACGAGGACAAAACCTTACCCAGCGTGTTTTATTTCTGTGTGTAGTAATGTTTACAAGATAAACAGATCATTTGGGGGGGAGGGGGGGGGTGGTAGGGTTTGTACATGGCCTGGTTTGACGGTCCCAATTTTGGGCTCCCCCCCCCCTTTTTTTTGGTGTATTTTCTTTACTCCTTTACACCCCTCCTTGTGTTCCCCCCCCCCATTTTTTGTGTTCTGCCCCCCCCCCCTTTTTTGTGTTCTGCCCCCCCCCCTTGTGTGTTTTGCTCTCCCCCCCCCCCCCCTTGTGTGATTTGCTCCTTCTTCTTTTTTTCCCCCCTTGTGTGTTTTGCTCCTTTTTTTTTTCCCCCCCCTTGTGTGTTTTGCTCCTTCTTCTTTTTTTTTTCCCCCTTGTGTGTTTTGCTTCTTCTTTCCCCCCCCCCCTCCTGTGTGTTTTTTCTCCTTCTTCTTTCCCCCCCCCCCCCTTTGTGTTTTGCTCCTTCTTTCCCCCCCCCCCCCCTTGTGTGTTTTGCTCCTTCTTCTTCCCCCCCCCCTTGTGTGTTTTTCTCCTTCTTCTTTCCCCCCCCCCTTGTGTGTTTTGCTCCTTCTTCCCCCCCCCCCCCTTGTGTGTTTTGCTCCTTTTTTTTTTTTTTTCCCCTTGTGTGTTTTGCTCCTTCTTTTTTCCCCCCCTTGTGTGTTTTACTCCTTCCCCCCCCCCTCGTGTTTTTTGCTACCCCCCCCCCCCTTTGAGTTTTTTTTGCTCCTTTTTTCTCCTCCTTGTGTGTTTTGCTCCCCCCCCCCCCTTTGTGTGTTTTGCTCCTTTTTTTCCCCCCTGTGTGTTTTGCGCCTTTTGCCCGCCCTTGTGTGTTTTGCTCCTCTTTCCCCCCCCCCCTCTCTCCCCTTTTGCGTTTTGCTTCCCCCCCCCTTTTGTGCATCTTGCTCCTCCCCCCCTTGTGTGTTGTTTTTTTTCCTTTTGCGTGACGGTCTCTTGCCAAACCAGGTGGTCCCTTCAGTCCACTCCAGTCCAAACAGCACTCAATCCCACTCCCCTCCAGCTGCTCCACTCAGCTCCCTTGCACCATGACATCACGCTCAGGTACTGCCTCCTCCAGGCCCTCCACCCAAACCCACTGTCGCAGGCACTCGCATGGTCTCGGCTGGCCCCGAACCAGAACTGCGCATGCGCAGTTCCAATTCAAGCATCGCAGCCATATCTTTCTTTCTCCATTTACTAGCAGGAGAAAAGTGGCTGCCAGTAAGAATACTAATGACTGGCAACACTGATCCTAACTCTAAAATTTCCAGAGTCTCCATAGTTGTTACAGTATGCCCTCCTACTATGGAGACTCTGGAAATCCTCTAAACTTCCCCAACCACTGCTTATTGCAGCTTCACAGGGTTGGTTGGTGGCTCACTCACACATTTTTGCAGCCCCCCCCCCCCCACAAAACTGCAAGTCTTAATTAACAAAGTCTACATATATTAAATGCGATAAAGTACCTGTTGATCCTGACAGAAATCTGTCGAGCTGACAACTTCCAGTGCCCTCCACCTGTGCCGACCGTCATCTCTTCGCATTGTTCCACCTGCTTTATGTGAACTCCAGAAAAAGGGGTTGGGGGTGTTGTGTAGTCCTAACACTTTGTCTTGGGACAGTGATGGAGAACCTTGGCACCCCAGATGTTTTGGAACTACTCTTCCCATGATGCTCAACTACACTACACTGCAGAGTGCATGAGCATCATGGGAAATGTAGTTCCAAAACATCTGGGGTGCCGATGTTCACCATCACTGCCCTAGGGTGACGGCATCCTCCAAAGATACTGTACGGTGAGTGAGCGTTGTCACTTTAGGGAAAGAAGTGTTACTGGCAGGATCATCAGGTGAAAATAAAGGAAAGGCCAGAGAAAAAATTTAATGCAGCACAAATACTGAGGAGAAATGGCTGCACACTCCGATGTGATGGTGGAAATATCGGCTCCATTTTTATGGATTATTGAAAGTAATTGATTTTGGAGGACTTTTCACTTCGTTGGTAAATAGGGTGAATGGAGCATCACAATAGTTGGACAGTTTACAGAGTTCACCTCAGCCTTTTATATTGTTTACTTCTGTTGTCTTGGATACAAAGTGCGAAGTTTATTTGTCTTGAATTACTTTTTATAATGTGATAATTATAGATTACACTTTGTCCCGCTGCAGATAACGGTAATTAGAATTTGTTTCCGCAGAGCAATTTGTTGTCACAAGAGGCCCGTGTCTGTAGCTGCCTTGTATTTAGCCAAACGTGCACTTCAACATCAGGGTGCTACTTCCTGAACTGGGGCTGCAGGGGGCTGCTGCCTCTTGAACTGGGGCTGCTGCCTCTTGAACTGGGGCTGCTGCCTCTTGAACTGGGGCTGCTGCCTCTTGAACTGGGGCTGCTGCCTCTTGAACTGGGGCTGCTGCCTCTTGAACTGGGGCTGCTGCCTCTTGAACTGGGGCTGCTGCCTCTTGAACTGGGGCTGCTGCCTCTTGAACTGGGGCTGCTGCCTCTTGAACTGGGGCTGCTGCCTCTTGAACTGGGGCTGCGGCCTCTTGAACTGGGGCTGCGGCCTCTTGAACTGGGGCTGCGGCCTCTTGAACTGGGGCTGCGGGGGGCACAGGAAGAACATGTAGACTCCAGGCAGTTGGTGCAGTGGTTGGGATTCGAACGGACGACCCCAATGCTGCCAGGCGAAAGTGCTAACCACTTAGCCAATGGGGTTGATTCACTAAGACTGAAGAGGGCAAAATCTGGTGTAACAGTGCATGGTTGCCAATCGGCTTCTAACTTCAACTTGTTCAATTAAAGAGGAGCTCCTTAAAGCGGTCCTCCACCCTAAAGTGGAGTCCCGCTGATCGGAACCCTCCCCCCCTCCGGTGTCACATTTGACACCTTTCAGTGGGGAGGGGGGTGCAGACACCTGTCTAAAGACAGGTATTTGCACCCACTTCCGGCCACACGATACGGGCGAAAGACGGGCATTCCGTCACATCCCGTCTGTCGCCCGTTGTGTGCTGGGAACACTCGGCTCCCAGCACACAGCGTGTGAGCCAATCGGCGGGCGCAGCGCGACTCGCGCATGCGCCGTAGGGAACCGGGCAGTGAAGCCGCAGTGCTTCACTTCCTGGTTCCCTCAGCGTGGATGGCGGGGGGAGCAGCAGAGTGACGAGCGATCGCTCGTGCTCTGCTGCGATCGGCGCTGGACTCCAGGACAGGTAAGTGTCCTAATATTAAAAGTCAGCAGCTGCAGTATTTGTAGCTGCTGACTTTTAATATTTTGTTCCCATGGCACATCCGCTTTAAGAAAAAATTAAGTCAGCAGCTACAAATACTGTAGCTGCCGACTTTTAATATTAGGACACTTGCCTGTCCACCAAATCCAGCATTGCCATCACCCAAGCAGACTTTTCAGTCGGCTCTTGGGCGCTGTCACCGCCTTCTGGTCTAAGGGAAACCGGCAGTGAAGCCTTGCGGCTTCACAGCCGGTTCCCTACTGCGTTTTGTAAATGGCCCGACGACGGGGCAAGGAGGAGGGGGTCGAACGTCCGATTGAGTTCGCAGCGATCTCATCCTGGAGTAGGAGCGAGTACCTGTCAAAACTAGGTACCCCCGAAAGGTGTCAAGTGTGGCAATAGAGGGGGGGGGGGGAGCAAACAAGCGGAGCTTCCCCAGTTCGGTGGAGCTCCGCTTTAAGCTTTGACAGCTGATTTGGTCATTATGTAGAGCTGCACTAGATTTTGCACTCCCCAGTTGTAGTGAACCATCCCCATCGTGTCCTTTGTAATAGAAAATGTCTAATCTCTCGGGCCCAGTCACATGATCTCTGCCAATGCAGCCGATCACTACTGAAGTCAAGTTACTGACTATTCTCCTCGAGATCCTTTCTGGCAGAGACTATTAGGTAGATTCAGGTAGATTCAGGTAGACTTATCAGTAGATATGTCGACCTAACTCAGAATCTACGCCAACCTATGTGTAAGCGTATGCTCAAACAGAGATATGCTTAAACATATCTAAGATACGACGGCCGCCGCCGTCCTATCATAGATTGCAATTTTTCGGATGGCCGCTACGTGGCGCTTCCATTGCGGCCGGCGTAGAATATGTAAATGAGTTTCTACGTTGATTCACGAACGTACGCCCAGCCGCCGCAGTCGATTTACGCCGTTTCCGTAAGGCCTTAGGCGGCCTAAAGTTATTCCACCTATGAGGTGGAATAACAATGTTAAAGTATGGCCGCCGTTCCTGCCGCGAGGTTCGAATTTTTTACATCGTTTGCGTAAGTCGTCCGTGAATCGGGAGTTACGTCGTTTACGTCCACGTCAAAATCAATAGGCCCGTACGGCGTACTTGGCCGCAATGCGCACTGGGAAATGTAGGCGCCCGGCGCATGCGCAGTAGGCAAAAAACGTCAAAAACGTGAGGTCAAGCCTCATTGCCATTAAACACGCCCCCCTCCAACCCATTTGAATTAGGCGCCCTTACGCCCGCCGCGTTTACACTACGCCGCCCTAAGTAAGGAGGTAAGTGCTTTGAGAATCATGTACTTGCCTCTCTTACTTAAGGCGGCATAGTGTAAACACGCTAGGCTACACCGCCGCAAATTAGCGCGCCCCTACCTGAATCTACCTATGTGACCATTACCTCTGCATTAGTCATGTGACCGGGATGACTTTTATAAAGGATACTTAACATGTTACCCTGGACAATTGGATTCCGCAACACTCGACAGGCTTCACATGAACCAGGAGCATGCTGGGAGTTGTAGTTTATTTTATTTTTTTACAAAGCTAAAAGGAGCTTGCTGATAACGGATGATTGCAAGTTGCTGGGCTGATATCCAGCTGTAGACATCTGTAGGGATTCCAGTTAATAGCAGGTGGGAGGCGGAGGGTGGGGGGTTTGCCGTCAGATTTCTAGCCAGCGTTGGGAATTTAAGACTTTGAGGAATGTCTGGTTCCTGGCACAGTGCTGCACGACCCCAGCGGAGTGGATAATATCAAGCTTCACCCTGTGAGAAGAAACAGGCCCAGTTACCTGTTCACTAACCAGTTCCACTTAAGCCCCCCCCCCCCCCCCCAGATTCCTGGACCCCACATTCACTTCCTTTTTAGCAAAAAGCTGCTTGTATTTCCACTAATTGTACCAATTTGCACTTTTTCTGTACAGGCTTCTACATGGAACGTTTTTTCCTAATCGCAATGCATGAAAACTTACCAATGGCCAGTACTCTTAGATGTGAAGGGGTTAAGTAATTAAACCTTCTTGCCTCTTTTTTTTATATTTACATTTTTTCTCATGCTTGGTATTGCATATTTTCATGAATCTTATCACATATATAGGATTCCTCACATTCCAATAATCACGCTGACACACTTGAGTTCTGTGGTGTGGCCTTTCATTGCCTTGTATGGCAGTGCCACTCCTGTGTATTGGGAAATGGGTATGATGCTGGCACAGTTTCGACCGCGTATCAACCTGAGCTCACTTTTATTACAGATCCTGATTTTTTTTTTTGCCTTCCTGAGGCATGACGTCATTGCCAGTTATATGGGTTAAAGGTGATTGCTGATTAATACGGCCGTCATCTGCTAATTGTATAACCTGTGTCTATGTGTGCAGCTGACCTAGATGTCTCCATTACAAATAGTCATCATCATTAGAGATGGGTGTGTTCCCCCACATTCCTGCCAGGTATCTATGGAAGGACTCATCATGCTGCTGTGTTTACCCTCATCCACACCGCATTCCAGCTTTACCCATTCTTTCTGCAAGAACAATGACACATGTGTACAAAGAGCCTGCGTCACCCCAACAACCTATGAGGGTGCAGTTATTATTTTCCCATTGCAGATTGAATAAAAAATAATACGGAAAAGTATCTGATCAATGCCTCCCCCCCCCCCCCCCACACACTTTGCCTCCCTTTATGTGGCCCCCCCTCTACCTGCCTCCCTCTGTGGACCTTTTTCCCTGCCTCCCTCTGTGTGAGATCTATATCCCTGCCTCCCTCTATGTGAGATCTATATCCCTGCCTCCCTCTATGTGAGATCTATTTCCTGCCTCCCTCTATGTGAGATCTATTTCCCTGCCTCCCTCTATGTGAGATCTATATCCCTGCCTCCCTCTAGTGAGATCTATTTCCCTGCCTCCCTCTATGTGAGATCTATTTCCCTGCCTCCCTCTATGTGAGATCTATATCCCTGCCTCCCTCTATGTGAGATCTATATCCCTGCCTCCCTCTATGTGAGATCTATATCCCTGCCTCCCTCTATGTGAGATCTATATCCCTGCCTCCCTCTATGTGAGATCTATTTCCTGGCCTCCCTCTATGTGAGATCTATTTCCCTGCCTCCCTCTATGTGAGATCTATTTCCCTGCCTCCCTCTATGTGAGATCTATATCCCTGCCTCCCTCTATGTGAGATCTATATCCCTGCCTCCCTCTATGTGAGATCTATATCCCTGCCTCCCTCTATGTGAGATCTATATCCCTGCCTCCCTCTATGTGAGATCTATTTCCCTGCTGCCTCTCCTTTGCTGGCTCTTTTTTTCCCTGCCTCTCATTTGCTGGCTCTTTTCCCTGCCTCTCCTTTTCTGGCTCTTTTTTTCCCTGCCTCTCCTCTGCTGGCTCTTTTTTTCCCTGCCTCTCTCTGCTGGCTCTTTTTTTCCCTGCCTCTCCTTTGCTGGCTCTTTTTTTTCCCTGCCTCTCCTTTTGCTGGCTCTTTTTTTCCCTGCCTCCCTTTGCTGGCTCTTTTTTTCCCTGCCTCTCCTTTGC